>NC_048221.1:17355486-17609767 GCF_002007445.2 Ailuropoda melanoleuca
GGGGGGGAGGCTGCAGCTGGAGATGACTCAGCCCCCACCCTATGGGGGTGCCCAGACAAGCCTTCAGGCCATAAGTCCCGCCGGCCACTCCTGTGATTCAACCATCCCTCTGTCTGTTGGATCTCTTGTGCCCCACCCCAATCCCCTTGACAGCTGGAGCAGCCCCCAGCAAATGAGGGGCTCAGGCTCATCCCAGGGAAACCAAGGCACCACTGGACTGCATCTGAAAAATGCCACCCCCCACCTTGGGAGGGGGAGAAGCCAGGAGGAGAGAATCTGTGTCATGCATATGCACACGTGTCCATCCCAGTACCCCGCACCCCCTGCCATGCCCTGAACCAGTCCCAGGCAGATGCCATCCAGCTGTGCCTGCACGGAGGAGGGTTGTCCATATGTGCAGGGTGGGACCACCCACAGTGACAGCTCATCTCTCAGGAATCCACCCCTTCCTGCCTACACCCCCACCGGTGGCCCTGTCCTGCTCCAAGTCCCCCTAACTACTCATCCTCATTCTGGCCTGCTGGAGTCTCCTCCCTCACTCTATTCTTCTTGAAGACCCCCTTCCACCCGTCATCCCCACCAGGCCCAGAGGTCACCATAGGCCCTCCCTCCTTTCCCCACTGCTCTCAGAGTCCACCTGTGGCTGCCACCTTCATAACTACCCTTGACCCACTGCTCACCCCTTAACCAGCCTGACTTCCCACCCATTTCCCTCAACTGGCTTTTGTGACTGTAGACAGTCCCCCTTAACACAGGTCACGAACGCTGTCCTGAGATGAGTCTGTATGTGAACGTCTTCATCCAAGGGGAGTGACACCAAGGCGGAGATGTTCCCAAGAGCAGCAGGCCCTATGTTTTGTTTGTTTTCCTGCTAGTCCTAGATAATTCTGAGAAGCCCAGAAAGTAGGTCTACACTCACCACTGCCGCTGAGCCCTTCCAACATGCCTGGCCCCAGGCCTCTCCTGGGTCAACAGGCTGAGTGGGGAAGAGATGGGGACAACACTTCTTCATCTCCCCTGGGCTCCTTCCAGGCCAGGGGGTCTGTGGTGTGGCCAGAGCTGGAGGCAATGAAGGCCATTCATGCTGCCTGTTTTCCTATTGCCCGGAAGGCTGAAGCTAAAGAATGGCCCCTGTGATCCCTGATCCCTCCCCTTAACTATCACAGCGTTGTGACCCATGGAGCCCAGAACTTCTTCCAAGGTCATGGTCTCCTCAGCCACGTCCCAACACCCCCAGCCCTTAAAACGGTCTGATAGGTGAGAACAGGAGAGACCCAGACACAATCTCCTTACAGAGGCAGCCCCGCCCCCAAGCCCTCCACCTTCTCTTGCTCAGCAGGGGCAGAGCTGCCACGTACGGTAGGGTCACACACACACATGGCGGTCCAGCCTGTAGGGGCAACTGGTCACCCTGCTGAGAGGGTATCAGACCATCATGTGCCCCTGAAAGGAAGGGCTGCCTGCTGTGGGGGGGGGTCCCTCAAATGGTGTGGGAGAGGCTGTTGTGGAGGTTCAAGTGCAGGTGGTGATGTGAGACTGGAGCCCCCAGGCAGGTGTGTGACCCTTTGTGGCTCCCAGCTCCAGCCTCCTGGCAGATACAAGGCTAGGGCCCAGCTCCTGAGCCCAGCACCTTCCATCTGAAGAGTGGGCCCCCAGAGCTCTGTCCTTCCTCTCACTCTCCCCCCACATCTTCTTCCCTGGCTTCAGTCACTACCTCTGCCAGGTGGCACCACATCTCTAGCTGGGGCTTCTTTTCAGGATTGCAGCCCCACACATCCCACTGTCCTGGACACCTCCCAATTTCTCACCAAAACCGTGGCCCAAGCTAGGCAGGTCATCCTCCAGCAACCTACCCCTCCTTGGGGTACCCCAGCCCTGTTGGGGCTGCTGTCCTATTTGTGTCCCCTGAAGCCCACTCCAGCTCTTCCTACAGCTGTGACCTCTGCTCTGCCATAGCACAGCTCCCTGGGGTGCCACAGAAATCCAGCCTCCGAGTCCCCATGCTAAATCTCAGGCCGATCTCACTTCTCTCGCCAGTAACCTCCAAGGGACCTCCCTCAAGATGCCTCCAGAGTAAAGACCAAATTCTCTGGCTTGGTATGCAAGGTCTATTGGGACCAGATCACTTCCAGGAGTGCCCAGCACATCCAGAGCCTTCAAGGACCATGCCTGGGCTTGGAAGAGAAATCACCCCCATCTTCCAGGAGCTCAAACTTAGGGCAAAGATTTGGTAATCCCTGGTCCATTGTACTGCCTCTATAAGCAGCGGGTTGGCCTGTCAGGTTTCTGCACTGCCTAGCAGGTTCCCTCAAAGTAGGAGGATGACCTGGGACCTCAAGCTCTGGGTTCTAGAAGGCACTTGACAATTATTTCCTAATTGACAACTGGTGGCAGCAGAGATGAGAGAAAAGCACTGGGGCAGGGCAAGAATGATTCCAGGATTGTTTGGGGCCACTGCAAGGCTGGGGTGCTGGATGACTTCTCAAGAGCCTGCTTCTCAACCACCTTTGTCCCAGACTCTGCTCCCGACTGCCAGCAGCACTTCTCCTAGGAGAATCAGGCCCCTCACTTCCACTTCCATCCTGGGCTCCCAGGGAACCTGACTGCAGAAGGGCTGGAGACACAGGAAGAGGGGTCTACCTGCCCACCTGCCTCCTGGGGCCAAGGCCTGAAGGGGGACTAGGCAGCTGTGTTTCACCAGGTCTTGGCTGCCACAGGTAGATGGGAAGGGGATCATCAGGCCAGCAGCTCAGGACTTGCCTGGGACAGACCTAGTCAAGGGAGGGGGCTCAGGCCCCACTGAGCTCAGGGCTATTCTCGGAGCCTGAGTCAGCAGCAAATCGAGGCAAAGGATTCTTGCCCTGCCTGTCCAGGCAACAGTTAGAAATCAAATGGGAACACTATGCCCCAGGCTATCCTCCTCCCAGAATCCAGAGTAAACATATGAAGGAAGCTTCCTCAGGGAGACTCCGGGACAGTCCTTGGCCCTTCCTGGTCTGTCCAGGGGGCCAGGAACTGCCAGAAGGCTTATTGCACAGGACCCACACCAAAGGGCTTCCCTCCTGAGCCACCAGAGTTCCCAGGCTGGGACCTCTACCAGGGCAAAAGCATGGGTTCCCACACCCTACTCTTGGGACAGACCAGCTAGGAGCATCCCCCACGTGGCTAAGTGGAAACATCTGGCTTCAGCTCCCTGCAGGCATCAAAGGCTTCCGGCCTCCATACTGCAGCCCCCACGCTTGCCCCTGGCTGAGGATACATCAGCCTGTCGGAAGGTGGAAGGATCTGGGTCATACAGAACTGGGGGGGCGGAAGTCCCTGCTCCCCCATCCACTGCCTGGGGGACTCCACGGCAATGCCAAGAGATGGACAACACAGTTCTCAACACGGGCCTTTATTGGAGGTAAGGTCATCTGCACACAGGTCTGGAGAGTCGAGGTGGTATACTTGTGGCGGGGAGGGACCGTGAACCCTGGCCCAGCCCTCTTGCCTGTACAGCCTTCCTGCCTAGAAGCGCAGCCAGAACATGCCGCTGCGGATTCGATTGTAGTCTGGGAGCTGCTCAATGGGGCCTGTGGGGAGAGGGTGGGGCGTCAGGGTGGGGTGCCTGGCCTGTACAGGGACACCTGGCCCTGCGCCGCACCCGAGGCAGAGCTGCCCAGAGCAGCACAAGACAGGCTTTGAGTGGAAAAAGGGAAGAGAACATTCCCCCAGGGGTGCCGAGCCTGTCACTTCATGCTCTGGCTCTCGGAGCCCCACCCCACACACGGAGGTGTCCGTTACCTGGCGGGTGCGGGGTATTGATGGAGGCACCTTGGCAGGGAGTCAGGGAGCTGCTGGGACAGGTTTTCTGAGCAAGAACTCCCTTGCAGCCAGGCTGTTGGGCAGAGCCTCTCAGGGGCCTCGGTTTGCTGCCACCAGGGTAGGCGGGGTGGGGGTGGGGGGGAGCAGAGGCAGCAGGGGAGGCCAAGAGGAGGCCTGAGGAGAAGGACAAAGAAGAGGCCCTCTAGGCCACTCACCCAATCCAGCCACAGCTGGACACTGGTCATATAAGTACTTGGAACAGACCTTACGCACCACACTGGCATCCACTTCCTGCAGGGGAAGCAGAGGACACACTGACAGACAGGTTCCTGGTGCCACCTCAGCCCATCAACGTCACCCACCAGCCAACCAAGGTCTTCCATACAGTCCGAGGAGCTGCCCCCTCAGCCAAAGGGGAAAGGCAGCGGGGCCCTCCCCGCCGCAGACGTCCATAGGCCCCACCCATGCCCTCAGCCTTCAGTGCCTCCGCCTGGCCCTCCGATGACACCACCCTGTCGGTGACGCTGTCGAGGACACCAGGGATGACTGCGGGAGCAGTCTGCACAGTGCTCTGTCAGGCCTGAACTCCCCGCCCTTTAGGAGGCTGCCAGGTCAGGACTCCAGAAACTCCCCCAGGGGCCCACGTTACCGCAATCCGGCTTTCCCACTCGGCCAGGGGGATGCGCCGGCCATAGGTCAGGAGGCTGCGTCCGATGTCCTCGCACACGGGAGTGGTGCCTGCGAGGGTCAGGGGAGGCTTACAGGTCCTCCCAGTCCAGTCCAGGAACACAGGTGCTCGCTGAGCTTCCAGCTCCAGGCTGCCACCTGGGCTGTGGTCTGACCCCGGATCCCAGCCTCACTTCCACCATCTGCTCTAGTTATGGGCTGTTGCGGGCCGTGGTCTGACCCCGGATCCCAGCCTCACCTCCACCATCTGCTCTAGTGATGGGCTGTTGCGGACCTGGCCCGCTGCCACCTGGATCTGACCCGCCAAGCCCCTGGGGGTGGCAGTGGGGATACGGCATGGCCTTCAGAGTTCTCCTCTCCCATCCTGCTTGGGAATGTGGCTACCCTGGGGCTGTCCCTCCAGGATGTGCCCCACGCCCTCCCCGCAGAGCTGCAGGACTCACCATCCAGATGAGACACCAGGGCATTTCTGAGGATGTTTTTGCCACGGAGCACCTCACTCTCCGTGGCACTGGTGCACAGGCGCATCCTACAACGGGCGGGGGATAGGCTGATCATCCCGAGAGATGGGGCTGTCTCCTACCCCCACCGTCCTGCTCGAGGGCCCCTCCTGTGCCCGGCAGTCCTGGGCTGCCACTCACCACTGGCCTTGCAGGAAGAACATCATGTCGTCAATGTTCATGCGATCGCAGACGAAGTGGGCGCCCAGCAGCCCTGTCTCTGCGTAGCAGATGTTGAAGGTCTGGAAACTCTGGCACAGCTTGTTGGTCACGGAGACGGCAGCCAGTGGGCTGGACAGGTGCTGCCAGGGGCAAGGACCATCAGCACCCACCCTCCTGTCCGTGGCCCACAGCCTGAACCCCACGGCCCGGCACCCTCCGTTCCTGGACGGCAAGGTCCCGTGCTCAGCCCAGCACTCACCGAGCCGCCACCGTAAGTGCAGTCATAGTGGCCTATGATGGCATTGGCCACTTGGAGGGCCACATTGTCCGGGTTGGACCAGCCAGGCCCCTCTACCGCAATAGCTACATGGGCCAAGGGCAGAGCGTCGTCGCGGTGGCGGATCTGAGAAAGGACAGGGCGAGACTGAGAGCCAGCGCGTGCAGACGACCAGAAAAGGTACCAGGTGTGGGTGAAGCATGTGCACACGTGTGGGAACACATGTGCTCATCAGGCAGCAGCCACAGGACCCTTTCCCCACCCCCGAAGCATCTCTGGAATCAGGAAGACAACCATGTTCACAAGGGTCCTTCCAGAGGCCGGGGCTGAGACCACCACCCCCAGCCACAAGGCGGCCCACCTCGCTGCCCGTGAAGCGGCAGGGAGCCAGAGTGGGCACGGTGTCCTCCTCGTATGCCTCCGAGACGCTGCTGAAGTGCTTCTGGGCGAGGTCCAGCAGCTGCTGGTGCTCCACCCCTGCCGAGACAGAGGGCGCCGTTACGGGCCGGGCAGCAGGGGCCAAGGCACAGAGTCAGGGGGATCACGCACAGGCGGAGGACCCCACGTCCGATCTCGGTGGGAGATGGCGGAAGGAAGACACGACATCAGGACAGGGTCAGGGAAGAGAATCCTCCAGAGAGAGACTCTGCCTCATGGGCGGGGCAGGCACCTCAAGGTCGAAGAGCGTCCATCACCTCAGCCCCAGGGAAGCAGCAGCACAGTGGGCTGAAAGATGGGTCCCCAGGGGATGCATTCTCCCCCACATAAAGAACAAGACTGGGGCTCCCTGGGCCCCAGGCCACCTGCCCTGCTTTGTCCCTCTGACCCTTCCTCAAGCAGATGCCAGCTGCTACCCTGTGGGGCAGGCTAACGAGAGGGCACAGAGGTGCTACTGCAGGGCCATGACTAATTCTGGGGACGTTCACAAATACCACTCAGGACCCTGCAAGACTGCACACCCTCACTTTTACAAAAGGAGGTCCCTGCTGCTCCAGCATCTTGACTGGTCAGCGCTGTGGGCAGCCAGAGAGACAGCCTGCCAGCGGCCTCAGCCTTTATTCCTTCCTTCCCAGAGCTCCCACCCTTCTGGACTCAACAGTCTCACTCTCACTCGCTTAAACTGCCCTTGGTCCCCTGGGTCACAGGCTCCATGACCACCAACCATGCCCTTCCCAGCAGTCCTTTTCACCCATCCGGCTGCCAAGGCCACAAGCTGGAAAAGCATCCTTAATCCCTCTCCTGTCCACTCCCCACCACAGCCAGACGTCCTTCAGATTTCCATCTATAAAACCATCCTGAATCCATCCCTCACTCCTGCCACCTCCTACCAGACACCTGCCATAGCCTCCCCCACCTCCACCCTGGGTCTGCCTGCCTATGCTCTGGCCCCCACTTGGCAGCCAAGCATTGGACCATGACACTGCCCTGCCCCTCTGCACAGGTTCCCCACTCCCTGCCTGACTTAACCCCTCCCAATCCTTTAGACCTTGGTTCCAACAACATGTGCTTCAAAAGCACCCCCTAACCTCCAACTCTGCACTTCCCCTCTGTCATCAAATAGGCATCGTCACACCCCAGGGTCTGGCCTGCCCACTAGCAAGGCTGCGAGGAACAAACCTGAGGGCTTGTATCTCCCACCAGCCTGCCACCTGGGTCTCTTAAGGGACAGGTGGGGCTGAGAAAGGCCTGTACTAATGAGGGGGAGCAGCATCCCTACGTGGTGGGTCCCAGGGGTGTTGGCAGGGCAGAATCCCATCCCACCTCAGAGCGCATGAGACAGAGCTCGCTCTCCTCAAGGACAGGACAGGAACAGGGTCCCCCGGAGGGGAAGATCCCCTATGGTCATAACCAGGAGACCTGGGCCCTGGTAACCAAGGCTGGTGCCCACCCGCCCATCACCACAGAACGTCGATGGGCCCAGCACTCACCTCCAGCTGCTGCCAGCACCATGCGAGGGGCCTTATAATGCCTGCTGAGGTACTCGGTCAGGTCTGCACGAGATAGCTTCCTGCAAGACATACGGCCAATGGCTTAGCGCCTCTCCCAAACCACAGTGGTCTGGGTCCCACAAACAGAGCTGAGGAGACAGGCAAGGAGAGATGTGGCTTCTCTGGGGAGCAAGCCCTAGCACACCCCTCGATCCCCTTCCCCATCTCTGCCACCCAGCCCTCTGGGCCCCACCTCACATCTGTCCTCAGGACAGGCTCAGTCCTTCCTCCCCGAGGAGGCTGTGAGCTGATGCTGCGAAGCTCTCAAGGGCGGTGTCAGAGCTCGTCCCACCAGAGGACAAACAGCCACACAGACGGGATCCCCAAGCTCCCTCCCTCAGGTTGTCAGGACACACATAAAATCATGCCCTACAAGGAGGCCCGCAACTCGAGTGAAGACCACGCAGGCATTTCAAAAAGACCCCCAGGGACCATGTGGCAACAGAAAGAATGTTTCCAGTTGTACAAATTAAGAACGTACAATAGGGGCGCCTGGGTGGCACAGCGGTTAAGCGTCTGCCTTCGGCTCAGGGCGTGATCCCAGTGTTATGGGATCGAGCCCCACATCAGGCTCTTCTGCTATGAGCCTGCTTCTTCCTCTCCCATTCCCCCCGATCGTGTTCCCTCTCTCGCTGGCTGTCACTATCTCTGTCAAATAAATAAATAAAATCTTTAAAAAAAAAAAAAAAAAAGAACGTACAATAGCGCAGGCCAACTAAAAACAAACTCGTGCTTGAGCACATGCCAGCACGGGCCCAGCAACCCTCACCTGACATTCCCGCTGGGCCCCTCCACAGCCTGGGCTAGAGGTGTGCCCTGGAACGCTGTGGCATGCAGATAGTCGAAGACCACGTCCCGCATACACGCATCGTTCTCCTGTAGCTCCTGGAGGATCACATCACGCTCCTTCTCAATCTGGGAGTCTTCTAGGCTGCAGTTCTGCACAATGTCGGCCAGGAGCTCCACAGCTAGATGCAAGAAGGGCAGGTGTGGGCACCAGGTGGGCCACCGCAGGCCAGTAATGGCACAACCCCCCCAGGAGTGGCATGCTTGGTTGCCCTGCTGCAAGAGGATGCTGTCAGGGTAACCCCATTCTTCGGCCAGGCCAAGCTCCTGGAGGCCTGTCCTCTGCACCCCTGAAGTCCTATCCCCCCGTCCCTGCCCCTTCCTCCAGGCGTTACCTTTTGGCAGGTCCTTGGATAGCGCCTTGATGTAGTAAGCTGTGTGTTCCCGGGTGCTGTAGGCATTGAGATGGGCCCCCATGCTCTCCACCTCCTTTTCCAAGGCATTGCCAGGCCGATTCTTCGTTCCCTTGAACCAGGTATCAACAGGACCAATCAGGAACCACGTGGGAACTCAGGACCCCTATCTTCGAAGGCCAAAGTCCCAGCAGCACCACTGGTCCACAGGCACCTCCTTCGGCAAAGACTATGGGCATAGAGGGCCTACGATCTGTGCTCACCAAGTGCTGAGCAGGCCACAGTATCATAGGCTAATAGAATGGAGACAGCCAGGGGCCAGGAGAGAAAGGCATGGCCAGTGCAAGTATGGCCTGAAATCCAGAGCCCCATAACAGTCTGACCTTACCAGCACTCTCTGTCACCTTACTGACAGTCACAGTCAGGTTAGCTCACATCAATGTGCAGGTGACGCTGCCATGACCCACCCTACCCCCATGCCATTCATATGACTGTGTGTGTGCTGGTGGACACCTCTGTGGGACTCAACCCCACTTGTGTGTGTGTGTGTGTCTCCTGCTGTCCACTGGCACACACACGCATGCTGAGATCTACACTCACATCTGTGCTGCTGCTGCTGCTGGCCAGACTACATACCCGGTCCTACTCCACGCCCCGGCCCATCCATACCTGCTCCATTGTTTAATTCATTTAAAAAACTCAGACTTCATGCCAACACGAGCTGGCTGAGGGTGGAGACTGTCCCCACCCTCAAGAAAGCTCAGTATTTACTTCTACAAACAAGAGATGCCCAGGTATTCTGCCAGAGGAGAGCATCTCACAAGAACGCATGCCAGCCCAAGTCTACAAAATTGTTAAATGCACTTGTCTATCTACGTGTTCCACACTTCCACACCAATGCACGCATACAACACAGGCCTGGCCTCTCTGGTGAGGAGTGGGGTCCTGTGCCTCCCTGGGGGCCTTATGCAGGGGCTGACTAGATAGGTGCTCACTCAGGAGAGGCTAAACCCATGTAGTTCCTTCCAGAAAAGTCAGCCAGAGATTGTGCCCCCCCCCCAAGAGCTGAAGCCCATAATTGAGGAGGTTGACTTTGCTAACCTGCATCCTCAGGAGGGACAAGAGGCAGGGGAGATGCAGGATTTCAGGAGCCTCACCTTGAAAGCCAGATGCTCCAAAAAGTAACCTGCCCCATTGTTCTTCTCAGTCTCGTAACGGCTGCCAACGTCAATCCACACCCCGACCTGCACAAAAAGCCATCAACAAAGGTAACAAACCACCCCAGCCCCGACTTACACCCTACCCAGGATGACTCAAAAGAAGCCCCAGGCAGGGGGGTCATGGTCCCAGGGTGGGGGGACAGCTGTCTCAGTAGGACCCCTGTGCTTGGAGCTACAGCTGTGCCCCGGGGCACAGGCACTGGCTAAAAGACATACTGTGTCACCTCTCCTTTCCACTCTTATTTGCCGACTGGTTCCCAAACAATTTCTAACTGTGCACACTCACCTGACTCCATTACCAATATGAAACTCTTATATTCTGTCTCGCTTTTCAGTTAATTGTGTTTTCTAGGCAAGCAACACATCATTTGCAAACAACAACTTATTTTGTCCTTTCTAAAAATTATACCTTGCCTTTGTTCTGGTGATTTTGTCTTTCACCATTTAGGAAGGAAACTATTGGTTTAGACACTGAACATTTTATCTTATGAAGCAAGGAGCTTTCATTCACAATTATTTTTTAAAAAGTTTTTAATCGGGGTGCCTGGGTGGCACAGTGGTTAAGCGGCTGCCTTCGGCTCAGGGCGTGATCCCGGCGTTATGGGATCTAGCCCCACATCAGGCTCCTCTGCTATGAGCCTGCTTCTTCCTCTCCCACTCCCCCTGCTTGTGTTCCCTCTCTCGCTGGCTGTCTCTATCTGTCAAATAAAATAAATAAAATCTTTTAAAAAAAAATTAAAAAGTTTTTAATCTGAGTCGAATACTTAACACTGGCAAGTGCCTCCTTGGCACCCAATGAGAGAATCTCCTAATTTCCTCAACAGCCTCCTGGTGTACTATGAAACATACAAACATCACTCACCCCACACAAGCCACAAAGATCTCGTCTTAATTTAATATTTGCTCACAGCTGATTTAAAATTTTCAAATCTACTTTCCCAAGAGATGTTGACATACACACCACATACCAAAAAATTCTTATACTAATATCTGTTTCACAACTAGTATCTGAGAAAGAAAAATTAATCTTACAACCCATGGTAGCCTTTGGTCATCATCGACAGCATTCTCTCTCTGGCACAGTGGTGTCCCTTACAATCTAGAGCATCTCGGAGTCCATGAAATACAGCATTCTCTCCCGAACTTTAACAGGCTTTGGGTCAGTTTATATAAGCGCCACGTAATACGGAAGTTGCCCATGATCTTTTACCGTGTTCAGTAACAACTTATGTCAAAGGACATTATTTGTTACTGGAAAACTGAAAGAATTTAACAATAAAACCACTTAGCCCTGCAGTTTAGGGTGCAGAGGATTACGTCTTGAGAATCTTCTCACCTAATGATATATCTAGCTAAGGTTTCTCTCCCTAAGTCAATTTTGAGGATCTGTATTTTTTGGAAAATCACGTTTCTTTGGAATCTTCAAATGTATTCATTATGCAAGTGCATAAACAGTCTAGCCAGGAGATTATGACTTTGGGCTGTGAGTCTAGCAGTCACCTTATGTCTCTGAAACCCATTTTCCTCAAGGTAAAATGAAAACAGGATCACTTCTGTCAAAGGGGCTGCTTAAGAAAACGCTGCAAAGAACCTGGCCTCCTGCTTGGCAGCAATCACATGCTAAATGACTGTTAGTCATAGTGAGGAATGCCCCAAGAAGTCAAGTCTAGCTGGGGTCAGGATTAAGGTAGGTAGAGTCAACCCAGCGGTGAGTGAGGAGGAGTCCGATCCAAACCACAGAGGACTCGAGCCCAAGGTCACACCCTGACCTGGGAAAAAACGCCAGGCGCGATATGGAGGCTGCCTCCCGAGAGGGGCCCCCGCTCACCGTGCAGGTAGGCTGGGAGGACTGCTCGGAGGCTACTCGCAGCCCGTTGTCCAGCACGCTGACCTGTGTCTCTGGCACGCTCTGAAGAGCTTGGGCGAAGGTGGCGGTGCTCCGCAAAGCAGGCGACCTCAGCAGGGCCGGCTGGTGAAAATGGATAACCGAGACTGAGGGCTGGGTTGCGGGGTCTCTCCTCGGCTCCCAGGCCAGAGTGGGATCCCCGTCGCCGCCCCCCGGCCAGCCGCAAGACTCCCATCCCCGCTCAGCGCCGTGACCTTCGCACGGCCCTGACCCCGGAACCTCCCCAATCTCGACCCTCCGCCGCTAACAGTCCGCTTCCCGTCCGCGTGCCGAAGCCCCGCGCTCCACGGCCTTGTGCTCTCGCTGTTGCCTCACCGAGCGGCGGGTGCGCAGCAGCACTCTCGTCCCGGCCCCGGCCGCCCGGCAAACTGCGGAAGCCGCCATCTTCTAGCTCCTGTCGGCACCAAGTCGCGCCACACAAACGTACAAGTGGACGCGCCGGAGCCCGAGGCGCAGGCGCACTACCGCAGACGTGGCGCTCGGCCGCCTCCTGGCGGAGTCCAGGAGTATTCACGCCCGGCTGCTGCATGGTTCTGTCCGAGCGTCCACCGGTACTGCGTGCATCAGCCCACCAGGATGTCCATGGCCAGTGTGGGTACGTCCGCGGTCCAGTCCATCCTCCCCTTTCATCTGTGGGAGGCAAAGTGCGCGATGTTTCTCACGAACCGCGGGCGCTCCGTATCCACTGCGTGCTCGGAGCTGCCGCGCGGGCCAGGGGCGCAGCCGCCGCGTGTCCGGGCCTGGGAGCCCCGGGGCTCAGGCACCAGCGTGGGATGCTGGGACTCTGAGGTAGCTGCTGATCACGATTTTCTCTTTAAAAGGGTGAAGTAGTTTCAGACTGTTGACATCGAAGGAATTTAACAAGATATTGCTAAGAAAAAGGAAAGGTTTAGAGACTACTTATTTGGGTGGAGAGAATACGGATTCCGTTTGTTCGGGATTGACACTGACGCTGTGCGTGTGCACCCATAAGCCCTGTGAAACTGAGTTCAAATTCAAAGTCATCGACCTTGAGCAACATTTCTGAGAGGAACGTGAGAGAAGGCTGCTGCTCCCCGTTCCCGACTTCGTGCATACTGCACACTGTAGAACAAAGAAAACTCCTAGTCTGGGGTTTGTGAAATAGGATTCCCTTGCTTGGAAAAGAAAACACACACAAACAGGGGCTCCTGGGTGGCGCAGCGGTTGGGCGTCTGCCTTCGGCTCAGGGCATGATCCTGGCGTTATGGGATCGAGCCCCACATCAGGCTCTTCTGCTGTGAGCCTGCTTCTTCCTCTCCCATTCCCCTGCTTGTGTTCCCTCTCTCGCTGGCTGTCTCTATCTCTGTCAAATAAATAAATAAAATCTTTAAAAAAAAAAAAAAAAAGAAAAAAGAAAACACACACAAACAAACAAAACAAAGCAATGAGGCTTTTCTAATACACCCCATTGAAAAAAAATCCGGAGGAACTCTCTCGAAACTTTCAGCCGAGTGACTTCTGGAAAATGGATTGAAGGGAAGGAGAAGGATGCTACCATATTTACATTTCTGTGTTAATACAGAATTTTTAATTTTTACAAAACAAATGTTACTTTTGAAAGAGCGTACCTCTGAACTCTACTTTCACATGATTTATATGTGATTTATTGTACTTCTGAGATCTTCCCAAAAAAGTCATACTTAAAATATAACTCTTAAAAGCAGACAAAAGACACTTAAGTGTTTATTAATATTTTGTGGTTTAAAATTATGATTTAGACGTGAAAAATAAAAGAAAGGATCGTCTAATTAGTCCATCTTTGCATTTTTTAAAAACTTCAATTTTTTAAAAATTTTATTTATTTATCTGATAGACAACGAGAGAGGGAACACAAGCAGGGGGACTGGGAGAGGGAGAAGCAGGCTCCCTGCTGAGCAGGGAGCCTGGCTACGGGAAGGCAGCAGCTTAACTATTGAGCCACCTAGGCACCCCTAAAACTTTAGTTTTAAGAAGTTTTATGTTTACAGAAAAGTTGAGCAGATAGTAGAGTTCCCATATATATCCTCCTTACACACACATGCACAGTTTCCCATTATTAACACCTGACATTATTAAGAATGCTGGTTGTGATTAATGAACCAATATTGGTACATTATTATTAACTAAAGTCTATAGTTTATTCAGATTACCTTAATTTCTACCTATTTTTTCTTTCAGTTCTAGGATTCCATCCAGGATACATTATATTTAGTCGTCACGTCTCCTTAGGCTCCTCTTGCCTATGACACAACCTCCTCCAGTGACCACCACACTTCCCTGAAGAGTTCACTGCATGGACTTCCTCTCCTCCCATTCTCTCCCAAATCCACTCCAGTCCAGTCCCCACATCACTCCTCCAAATCCACACCTGTCGTGGTAACCAGTGAGCTATGTTGCTAAATCCAACGGCCTCCTTTAACATGATTGGCCGTTTCTTCCTCCTTAGAGCCTCATTACTTTTCCACTTTCAGGTTCCCACGTTGCTATTCTTGTCCCACCACCTTGGACACTCCTTCTTAGCTCCTCAGCTGGTTGTTCTTCACCTCCCAATCTCAATAGAGAGCCCAGGGCTCAGTCCTGGCTACCTCTGCCCTTCCTGATAAAAATTTGCTCTCTGGTCATCTCACCTAGCCTCATGGCTTCAGTGCTGTCTGTACATACAATGGCTCCTATATTCCCATCATTTACTCACCATCTCCCCTGGAGGGCCAACATCTCAATTAAAAATGGCTAACACTGAACTCTTCAGTCTCCATTCCAAACCTATTCCTCGCACAATTGCCTTCATCAGCAAATGACACCTCCAGTAACCCGGTTGCTCAGACTAAAAATCTGGGAGCCAATCTTAACTCCTCTCTCAAAATTCACACCCAATCCTTTAGTAAATTCTATTCCAAATTTCCATATCCAGTCTTCCCCATCCCCTTCCCCCATCCCCACTGCTACCTTAGGGTGAGAAGAGAAGGACAATGATAAAACCAGGAAGTGTGTGGTGTTGTAGAAGCCCAGGGAAGTATGTGTTTCAAGAGGCTGGTCAAAAAAGGAAACGTTTACTTACAGCAGTAGCCATTGTAATGACTTGGCAAGAGTCTTTGGTGATTCAGTAATCTTTGGAATTTACTTGTTATATGGAAGAAGGTGAAGTAAAAATATCCTTTCCCCACAACTGAATTTTCTAACAGCATTTCTTTTTTTATTATTAGGTAATCTCTAGGCCCAACGTGGGGCTTGAACACATGACCCCGAGATCAAGAGTCACATGCTGTACTGACTGAGCCAGGCAGGTGCCCCTCTAGCAGCGTTTCTCAACCAGTCCTTCTTTCTCTATCCATCTCTATCCATATCCCCTTTATTACGTACCCCAGAGATTCTCAAACCTGTAACCAGGTCCGTGTGGCCTGTCTGAGAAGGCTCTGGCACTCACCTCTCTCTCCTCACTCGGTATTTATTTGATATACTCACCAGTTTCTTATTTTAGGCTTTTTTCAAGTTTTTTTAAATTTAATTTTTTAAAAGATTTATTTATTTTAGAGCAAGAGAGAGCAAGAGTGTGAGCAGGGTCAGGGGCAGAGGGACAAAGAGAGAATCCTGAAGCAGACTCCCTCACCCCCTGCTGAGTGTGGAGCTTGATGTGGGGCTCAATTCCAGGAACCTGAGATCAGGACCTGAGCCAAAATCAAGAATCGGCCACCTAACTGACTCAGCCACCCAGGTACCCCTGGTTTTTTAAATTTTAGATTTAAATTGTACTAACATTTACATAGAATTTAGTATCTTAACTATCATTAAGTGTACAATTCAGTGGCATTAGTTTACATTCAAAATACTGTACCACCATCACCACTATTTCCAGAAATTTTTTTTTAAAGATTTCATTTATTTGAGAGAGAGGCAGTGAGAGAGAGAGAGCACGTGAGGGAGGAGGGTCAGAGGGAGAAGCAGACTCCCCGCTGAGCAGGGAGTCTGATGTGGGGCTCGATCCAGGGACTCCAGGATCATGACCTGAGCCAAAGGCAGAGGCTTAACTGACTAAGCCACCCAGACATCCCGATTTCCAGAACTTTGTCATCATCCGAAACAGAAACTGTACTCATTGAGCAATAACTCACTATTTCCTCCTTCCTCCAGCCCCTGATAATCTCAATTCTACTTTCTGTCTCTACAAACTTGCCTATTTTAAATACCTCACATAAGTGGGATCATACAATATTTATTGTTAAAAACAAGAGGCCCAGAGTAAAGTCACTTATGCTAAGCCTCAAACCACCAAACCAAACTTTTTAGATGTGTGTACTCGTGTTTTTCATCAGATTTGTGGGGGAGGAGTTAACCATTATTTATTCAAATACTTTTTTCTGCCCCTTTCTTTCTTCTCTTCGTAACTTCCCTTTCGTAACTTCCACAATGCGTATAATGTTCTCCTTGATGGTGTTCTACAGGATTTGCACATTTTTTCTTCATTCTTTTTCTTTCTGATCCACAGACTGGATAATTTCATTTGTCTTACTTTCAAGTTCACTGATCCTTTCTTCTGCCTGCTCCAGTCTGTTGTTGAACCCTTCTAATTCTCCATTTCTGTTATTGTAGTCTTCAGCTCCTGCATTCTTGGATCCACTTAAAATTTTCTCTTTATTGATATTCTAATTTTATTCAGACATTGTTTTTCTGATTTCCTTTAGCTTTTTGTCCATGGTTTCCTTTCACTAATAATTCTACTGCCCTGGGCTTACTCAGGGATGTTTTCTGTCAAGTTCTTTTTTTTTCCCTCTGTGAATGGGCCATGCTTTCCCATTTCTTAGCATGTTTCATAATATTTTTTTGAGAACTGGACATTCTGAGTATGACATGTGGTAATTCTGGAAATCTGATTCTCTCACTCTTCAGGGAATCCCAATTGCGGCTTCTGGAAGGGTGGAACCATCTGTTTATGACCTTTCCATACTATTTTTACAAAGTGTATATTCCTTGTTGCATGCAGTAACTGAAGTTTCTATTTTATTATCACTTTGGATAGTGACCTGACAAAGATTTCCTTAAATGTCCTGCTCCCAAAAGGAAAGTATGGGATGGGGCTGGGGGAGTGAGGTCTACTTAAATCCCCTGCAGCTGGGAAGCTACCTCAGCCTGTGGGGGTGGAAACAGGGAAATTCATTGAATTGAATTCTTCTTCAAACTCTCCCTGGGATGCTGCAAGTGTTCAACTCGACTTCAGAGTTCCAAAAACCTGCTACACAGTCTCTGCTAGGTCAATAGTCATTTTGGTGGAGGAAGGATTCCTGGCGAGTCCTTCTCTGCCATCTTTTGTGATGTCACACCCTGTTCTAAACTATCTATAAAAATAGTTCTTTGTCAGTCTAAAAGAAAAACATGGTTTGATTAGAATTGCATCAATGCCAGTAATTTGGGGGAAAGTGGTTTTTTGGACAGTTGACCGAGAATTTCCGAGATCAATATCCTGGTTCCGTTTTAACCCTTTTCCTCTCAATCTTCTTCCCTCCTCTTGCATTTTACCATAAATAGCAAGAGCTGAGGCTGTATTTTCAACATTTTACTTGGAAATCTCTTCTGCTTCATGTCCAAGTTCATCGTTTACAAGTTCTGCTTTCCTCCCAACTGCTGGACACAATTCCACTACGCTCTCTACAGCTACTTAGCATTCCGCTTCCTCCTGGTCTCCAATAACATGCTTCTCGTTTCCTTCTGAGCCCTCATGGGCAGCATTTTTAAAGTCAAGATTTCCGCTAACGGTTGAAGGCAGTTTTGGCTTTTTCCATTATGCTCCTTGACATTCTTCCAGCTTTTGCTCACTGCTCAATTCCAAAGCCATTTCCACATTTTTAGAGTTTGTTACAGTAGTACTTTGCTCTTGATACCAATATCAGTATTAGTTTTCTATTGCTGTCATAATAAATTACTTGGAACTCAATGACACAAATTTATTACCTCCCAGTTCTGTAGGCTCAAAGTCCAGCATGGATCTCATTGAGCAGGGCTGTGTTCCTTTCTGGAGGTTCTAGGACAGAATTAGTGCCCTTGATCATTTGGGTTATTAGCAGAATTTAGATGCTAGTGTTGTCGGTCTGAGGTTCCTGTTTTTCTTGCTGACTATCTGCAGAAGGTCATTCCCAGCTTCGGATTCCTCAGATTTTTGGGTGGTGGAAGATCCCTTCCACCATCTTCAAAGCCAGAAACAGAGGATCGAGTACCTCTCACTATTTAATTCTGACCAACTCATCTGCCCTCTTCATCACTTTTAAGGGCTCATGTGATTAAATTAGGCCCAGCAAAATAATTCAGAATAATCTCTCTTCCTTAAGGTCTTTAACCTTAATTCCATCCACCAAGTTCTTTTTGCCATGTACTGTAACATAGCCACAGAGCCCATGGCCATCTTGAGGGGCCATTACCCTGCCCACCACACCCTCAGTAAGAGGTACCAACCCCTCCCCCTGCCCCACCTGCTCCTTCTTACTCACCAGAGCTCCTTTTTTCCACTGAAATTCTGACCATCTTCTAGTTCCTGGATAAGGCCAAGGTCTGTCCCCACCCTCTCCACCAGGCTTGTCATTCTGATCAGAGCGCTGTCCCCTACTCTAGTCACCTCACTCTTTCTTCAGGTACCCGCAGTCGGCCCACATCTGCTCTACCCTGACTAGACCAGCACAGCTCTCTGCAGAGAAATTGCTTCTTTATGAGTTGGTTTCACCACCACCACTACCACCACCCTTCCATTTGTGAGTGGGTAAGGGGGGGAGCCCCTTCTGCTCTGTACATCATTGGATCCTGATACCGACAATAAAACTGGCAAACAGTGGGTGCTCACTGAACCTTGGAGAATGTAGAAGTGGGCCTAGCAAGGTACTGATGGATCCTAAGTTTCAATGCCCTTCTCTTTCAGGCTTTGGGAAGACCCCCAGTAGTGTGTCTGGAAGGGCAAGTCTTTTTTTTTTTTTTTTTTTTTTTTAAATTTTTTTTTTTTTTTTTGGANGAGAGACAGCATAAGCGGGAAGAGGGTCAGAGGAAGAGGGAGAAGCAGACTCCCTGTTTAGCAGGGAGCCTGATGTGGGGCTCGATCCTAGGACCCCAAGATCATGACCCAAGCTGAAGGCAGACGCTTAACCAACTGAGCCACCCAGACACCCCAAGTCTTTTTTTTTTTTTAACACTCACAAAATGAAGATACTCTAACTGCATTCAGTTAGAACCTCCTTCCTTTCCCAGTCACCCCTCCACCCTACCTCTCCTCTTATAGGGGACATTGAAGAGGTTATAACAGTTTGGGGTTTCAGCCAAGAGGAAGGTGGGTTGGGGGTTGTACCAGGTTGGGTTCTCTGGGAAGCAGACTCCAAGAGGGAGATTAGGGTGTTTACCAGGGAGTCAAGATCAGTATCTGAGGGAGGGAGGGAGGGAAAGGGTTGGGCCAAGGTCAAAAACTAGCTGTGACGAGGCCCTTCTGCATCAGAGGCAGACCCATCTGCTGGCTGCCTTCTCGGGGGGCTGGCAGCAGCAGGCTTCCCCGCAGGGGGACCTGGGCAGCGCAGGTCCAAGTCTACCTCAGGGACGCACTCGGTTTGGGTTTAGAGGGACCCAGTGTGGTTTGCTCCACTCCTGTGCGTGGTTACCTTATTTTTCCTGTCTTGGTACAGGAGGCCTCCAGGAACCCCCTGCCAGGTCAGAGCTCCTGATCAGGACAGAAAGACAGGATCCGACTGCATTTCGAACCTGCCCCCACAGTGCCCAGTGCTAGAAAAATTGTGGGCCACAGAAAGAAAACAAGTTTTGAAATGTCTGTGGAGCCAGAAGCCCATCTTTGAGAAATTCTTCCAAATTACACAGCTTCTATATGAAATCAAGTCGATGACAGTTTTCCGAATTTGAAAACCATCCAGACCATTGATGGGACATCATCAATAACAGGTTTGGAGAGGACTTTTCTAAACTACCAAAAATTAAAACACAAATGCCAATCAACCATGTTAGAAGGAAGACTGAATTATTTTTCTATTTTCTGTATAGAGAGTATGTCCCCCATGTGACAAAGCCCTCATCCTACAGAGTTGTCAGAGTCAGCAGCCAGGGGTTCAGGAGAGCGTGAGTTACAGAAACGTGCCAGGACGTCACCACAAGCACATTATTGGTCTGGATTTTGCATTGTAGGGTCAACTCTTTCACATTTGTAATCTCTCATTTCTTTCCTCCACAGTCTGCAGTCAAAGGAAGGGAAGGGGGGTGAAGTTCAGCCCTCAGCCCGCTTCCAGGGGCCTTAGAGCAAGGGCCGCGCAGGTGCCAGAGCATGTTTGGGGCTGCCACAAAGATGGAGGCGCCCGGGGCTCACCCTCCCCCCGCCCGACCCCTTGCATCACCAACCGGGAGCCCTCACTGACTCAGCCAGGTTGTCATCTCCTCTGGGAAGCCCTCCATGGACTACCCAAGTCTGCCCTGACGGTCAAGTCTTGTCCCAGTGCACTGGGGCCCCTGAGGAGCCCCAGAGGAACAGTTGCATTTGTGGGTGACACCTTAGGGAAGAGGGGTCTATTGGTAGGGGCAATGGAGCACTGTGAGCCAGTCCCATCTGCCCACCCATCCTGATCATGGAGGCCTCACCTCTGCTCGCTGCAGAAGTAGAAAGGGGACATAGGGTCCAGGCAGGCCTGGAGAGGACACACACACAGGCCTGAACCTGGCCCAGAGCCTCAGGCCATCCCCACCCCGACTGGCCACCAGGCAAAGAGAGGCATGCATTGGGTCACCCACTCTGGGCGGGACTCCCCTTTATTTGGGTCTTTTTTTGGGTGGATATATGCTGCAAGTGGCACTCAATATGGACCAGGAGCGAATCCAGCATGTGCAGGACCCCAAGGAGCAAGGCACGGTCTGAGATTGGGGTCCGCCGTTTCCAGGGTCCACAGGGGTTCATGGTCACCTGCGGATGCTGAGGATAGGACCAAGAGACAGGAGTAAGAGCAGAGGGACGGGATGGGGGTGTGGTGAGGGGCAGCGATGAGACCAGGGAGAAGGGCATAGGAAGGGAGGTGGTGATGGAGGGTCACCGAGGGTCTGTTGTGGGCTAGGGTGGTCCCGGGGGCTACGGGGGCTGGATGAGGAATAGGGATAGTAAATGGGTGGACAGATGGGGGCAGAGTACTGGCCACAGGGAATGGTCAGGGGCTGATGGGTGTGGACAGATGTAGGGACCACAGGGTGTGAGCAGCGGGGGAGGGGACACAAGGCCTGGGTGGGAGGATGGGGTGGAGGACATGAGCTCGCGGGTCTGAGCGGAGGCAGGAGGCTGCACAGAACGGGGCGGTGCTCGCTCACCTCAGACTTAGTAGCCTGGGAGCGCCGCCGCTGCAGCACCGCACGGCCCACCATCAGCATCATGGTGGTGGTGATCGTGACCCCAGCCACGGGGTAGATGCGGTTCATCGCCAGGCCCATCCAGTGGCCAGGACAGCCCAGGCTGCCTCCACAACCTTCCAGGCTGTTGGGCTGGCACCCCCAGGGCTGTAGGTCCAGCCCCACCTGGTACCACAGGGGCCGAGACCAGGCGTGGGAGGGAGCTGGCAGGGCCAGCAGGGACAGCAGTAGCAGAAAGGATGGTGCGAGCAGCATGGCAGCGCCAAATGCCCGGATAGAACCTGGGTGCCTGGCAACGGGCAAACACCCTTCCCCCAGTGGCAGGCAGTGGGTTCCAACTGGGTCCATTGCCAGAAAACACAGCAGGGTGGGGAAGGGGGGACTTCCAGGGCCAAGGGGGATGGCAGGCTGGAGACCTGGGTGCCAAGCTCCTAGCCAGCCCACAGGACTGAAAGAGTACCTTCTCCCTACCTCCGCCGCCTCCCCCTCCCCTAACATCCAATCCCTAAAATTCTAACACCTCATGGCTCCTAAGGCTGTTGTCCAGCACAGAGCTGCTTGCTGATCCCCAAAGCCCAGCCTGCCCCACAGTTCAAATTGCAGCAGGGTGAGCCCTCACATGTCTGGGCCCCCACACACTCTGAATGAAGCCTGAAGGCTCGCCCTGGCCTGTGAGGTCCTGCATGCTGTGGCCTCCCTCCGGCCTCATTGCAGGCCTCCCTGGTGTTCCCAAACACAACTGCTGTTCCCTATGGTCCTCCACTCCTCCGCTTCTCACAGCTGGTGTTTCAGTTTGTGTGACCTGCTCCCTTGGCTTCCCTCCTGTGACCCTGTTGGGCAACACAGTCCCTCCTCTCTTGTGTGATCCCGTTTTGTTGTCTTCAAAGCAGTTCTATCTCAATTTCTTGCTTGAGGTCTGGCCTCCACCCAGCACATAAGTTCACTCACCCAATATTTGCCAAGCACACCACATGCCAGGCACTGTTCCTGGTGCCGGGACATGGCGTGTCAGAGTAGATTAAAAAGCTCTGACTTTCTGGGCTATGGTTTGGGGAGGCGGGGGGGCAGATGATTCATGAACACAGAGCAGGATGCCACCGCCAAACACGATAAACACTGAGCTGGACGAGGGGCACCTCGGTGACTTGAAGGGCAGGACAGCCTCTGTCTCCTCGCCCAGCACAGAGCAGGGCACCTGGTCAGCACCTGGCGGCCGGCAGAGTTCAGTGTTCTGAGCAGGTAACACGAGCCCGGCCTCGTTAAGAGCATTCCTTGGACTGTCTCGTTTAATGCTCACTGAGCATCCCACGAAGTGGGTACGGTTACCATTCCCGCTGTACTGCCCAGGAGACCCAGAAATATTCTGGCCCCCTCACCCCCACTCAGAGCATCCGCTGGCCCGAAGGAAGGCCCACTGCTGCCCACTGGGCAACATGCCCAGATGCTAACCTTTTAAGGTAGAAATCAGCACATGCTTCTTGGCTGACAGGGACCTGCAGACCCCAAGTGACCTAATGGTACGAACAGCCTTCTTCCCAAGTAAGTCAATCCTACGCATTCGTACTTCTTGACACAGACCAGCAGCACCTGTGAACACCATACTCCCCCAGCTGGCTGCTCGGGCGTTCACTCTACACCCTCCAGGGCTGCACTCATTGGGACCATTCTTGAGAAGCAGCTCTGATTCCACAGTCTTCTAGCTGAAGACACAGGTGCCGAGGGTTGTGCGTGGGGAGCTTGAACCTGGGGTACCCCCGCCCTGGCCCCGGGCCCCATAACTCTCCCTCTGGCTCTCTATTCTCTCACCTGACTCTGCCCTCCCCAAATCTTCCCCCCAACTTCTGACTTCAGCCCCCCATTTTGGCGCATAAGAAGGGTCAGGAGCCAGGGCTGTGGATCACTGCCCACTCCAGCAAGCCAGCACCAAGGCACAGCAGGGCCTGGTGGTAGGCAAACAGGTCTTTATTTCTGGGGCCAAAAATCTGTATCTTCCCCCGACCCAGCCGGTGCTGGTCTGACTCCAGCGCCCTATCCCAGGCCCAGGCCTATAGCACTGAACTTGGGAGTCCCAGGACCTCCATCCCTGAGTCGTGTGTGTGTATGTACGGAGGGCACTCCTGGGTGACGTCTGGAGGCAGCCCGGAGCGGGGAGGTTTTCACAAGTGCCTGGCCACAGCCTCTGGGGGTGAGCAGTCTCAGGCAGGGCAGCGGCATGGTCAGAGTTTGGTCATCTGAGTAGGCAGAGGAGGGGAGGTTCCGGTCAGTTTCCAAAAACACATATTGGCTCCCTCCCCCAGGACAGCAACCCCTACTCCAGGGTCAGCTGAAGGTGGGAAGGGAAGGCACTGGGTCCACTGGGGGCAGAGCCGTTAAGGAAGGGTGGACTTCCTGGAGGTGGGGATCAAGGTAGGTACAAGCAGTGGACAAACAAAAAGAGCTCGGTGAGCCAGAGGCCAGCTCACCGAAACAGGGCTGGCAGGGCCGGACCGCGGGTGTTGGAGGGCAAAGAGGACAGCATCGTGGACAGAGGCAAACAGATGCTGCTTAGAGATCGATGCATCGAAGAAGTTCCCGGCCTCAAGCTGGGCGACCACAGGAGCTACAGGCAAGGAGTAGGTCACCCCTGACTCGCAGAACCACCAGGAACCCCAACCCCAATCACCAGAACACCCTGACCCATTTCACCCATGACCTCTACCCCTGAGGTGACAGCTAAACCTCCAGGGACTCTTGACCCTTGACCCCTGTCTCCCAAGACACCTCTGACCTCCGGTCTCAGAGAAAGACTTTTGCTTGTGCTGCTTGGCAGACTCCTTGGCTGGAAGAGCCCCACTCCCCTCCCAGGCCACTCGTGCTGTCCCCCCTGCACGCACTGTGGCAGGCGGCCATGTACACTTCCACCTCGATCTCTCGGAAGTCGCGGAAAATCTGCAGCAGAAAAGCGGGCCAGACTCAGAGGGAGGCGCAAGAGCTCCGAGGAAGGACTCAGGCAGGTTGTGGGGGAGGGAGTTTTGAGAGGGAACTCAGAGGGGCTCTTGGATCTAGTTATGGGGTCAGGAGGCTTAGGGGGACTTGTCCTCTCCCAGAGCTCTTCTTAGGGGTGCCCCAGCCCCTTACATTCTTCAGGTTCTTGATGCACACAGTGTCCACGAAGGAGAGGGCGCCCAGGTCCAGGACGAGGCTGTGGAAGTGTGGCTGAGGCAGGCCCAGGGCCTTCAGTGTGGATCCATTTGGGGCCTTAACATCTTCTTGACCGCTGGCTGCTGTATCCTCTAGCTCCTTCCCTATGCTCGCCTGCTGGGAAAACAGATACCCTGCAAAGGCTGCCGACGCAGGGGTGATGGCAAGGAACACACATGGACAGGCAAGGGGCCACATAGGGTCCGATGTGGGAGCATGCATGCAAACAGCTGCATATATGGGACATGCAGGGGACACATGAAAACCTGGACATGGGGAAGCCTCTTGTATGCAAAGACAGGAGGGATACGTGGGGACGCACAGGAGAGGAAGCCCAGACTCAGGGAGCACGCACAGACGTGCATATACTGCTCTGTTACCTCCCAGGCGCAGGTCTAGGGATGCTTAAGAAGGTGGGGTGCTGGGCGACAGCGCCCCATCCTCAGCCAGCCAGGGTGGGGTGGGTAGGGGGCCCAGGGATACATGCACACACACAGCGTGGCACCCCGCCTGGGTCTCTAGTTGAGCTTGGCATCCCCTTTGATCCTATATTTTTCCCGATACCCCCAATCCGTTCTCTCTACCCATGAGCACAGACTGCAGGGTCTTGTGGACTCTACAAATTCAAGGTCTTTGGATGGCAGACCACAGAGCCACAAGCAGAATCTATGGCTGATCATTAGGCCTCTCCCCATAGCCCGATTCAGATCCATCATCCCACCCCGCTGCTGCTGGCACGACCACCTCAACCCACAGCTGGTAGGTCCACGGCTTGCCTCGCAGGACGTGCATGGGCCACCCACATCTCTGCAGCTCATGGCTGGCCCCTCTCCCACCTCCAGCCTCACCTTGGCCTTGGAGTCCTCCATGTTGTTGCTTTCCATGTCTCTGACGCTGGTGTTGACATGGATAGAAACAGAGGCGCCCTCAGAGGCAGCAGTCTAGGCCGGGGAGAAGGGGGACAGGAAAGAGCTGTCCCGGCTGTCAAATGACAGCCAAGCCAGGCAAGTCTGGTGTCACCCTCAGGCTTTGGGCAGGTAGGCAGGCCAGGAACAAAAGCTTGGGACCCAGGGCCGCCTCGCTGGAGGGGATTTGACCAGCTCCAGGAGCAGCCAAAAATGGAAGAGGACTGTGGTGGTCCATGCTGTCACTGGCCTGGGGGGTGGGAGAAAAACGAAACTCCGCCCAGAGCGCTGACCTGCCCGGGGAGCAAAGCAGGGGTCCGGCGTGGGGGCATCAGGGAGGAAGGAGGGATGGATGAGGCTAAGAACACAGGAGGCCAGGAGAAAGGCTGTGTGGGTTTGGCAGCAGGACAGGGGCAGGAATCCCTGGCCCAAAGGGTCCCCTGCCTGTTTCTGGAGACTCTTCTGCAGCCGCTTTAGCTTTTGCTCCTGCCTCCTGAGCCGCTTCTTCTTCTGGGAGATGAGGCGGTCAACGTCCACACCACACTAGAGGCAAACGTCACGGAAGGGGATGTGGACGCTCTGGGGGGCGAGGGACCCTCTGACACTCACCCCGGGGACCCCCAGACTCACCCTCTGCTTCAGTGCGTCGCTGTAGAGCTCAGCATTAGCAAAGTACATGGTGGCTGAGGAGCGGAAGACCTTCACGCCTGGGACCTCCCTGGCCTGGGGATGGGTCAGGGTTGAGGTGGCTGAGCCCTCTACTCTCCTGGTTGCATCTGGTTCTCCTGCTTTCCTCCCCCTGTGTGGCCCAGGGCCCCCATCACCAAGCCTCTGCTCACTGGCCAGCACAGGCCCAGCCTGCGGCCCCTGCCCTCCCCAGATCTTGGACTACAAGCTTGGCTATATCACCCTAACCCCTCAGCCTACTCTCTACCACCGCCCCCACCACCACCCAGGCCCTCAGCCAGGCCTGTCAAAGCTTCCTCCAGGGCATCCTGCACCCTCCCTTCCCATCTCCCCTCCCTTCTGCCAATACCCAAAACAGGCTCTTAGGTCTCCTCTTGGGGCTCCACCCCCCACTCCGTGGTCTGTTTTCTGCACACGCACAGAGAGACCCTCCCCAAATCCCACTCCATCCAGGGCACAGCCCAGGTGTCTGCTCAGCACTTGGACCTGCATAATGTGCCCCCACCTCCCTTTCCATCCTGCTGAGCTGCTCCCCCTCCTGCCCTCCCCTCACTCTGTCTGATTATACTGTACTCAGACTCCAAGGCTCCACGTTAGCAGGAATGGGCTTGTTTTATTCCAGAACCCCACTATTAGGCATGAAGCTTCTCAGGAGATAAATGAACAATAGAGATGTAGGAATTCCACTGATCAGATCAGGAAGCAGCCTTCGCTACATCCTGGTGCCCCAGGCTCTTGCCCCAAGGCTGCTCTGCAGGATAAGGCTTGTACTGCTGGCTCCAAGACAGACCCCTCTCCAGGCTCCCCAGGCCCTCTCTGTCCACTCCTCCTCTGTCCTATCGTAGCTCTGAGTAGGAGTCACAGACCCAAATTCCTCCCTTGACGTTCCCAGGACCAAGCCACCCTCAGCCCCCAGGGTTTTTGCCAGGGGCAGAAAAGGACTAACAAACGCCCTTTCTGCCTCGATTCCCACCCCCTCAGGCCCTCCTCCGGCCTAGCCCCTGCCACCGACCTCTGAGTACTCAGCCACATCTTGGTAAATATCCGTGTCTGGCACCTGCCCCAAGACAGAGTAGCGGGGCCTATGAAAGAGAGTGTGCGAGGAGGGGAAATGAAGGGGTACCAGGGAGCCTAGGGTTACCCCCAAGATGCAGGAAAGCTGGAGGGAACCAATGTGGCCCTCACCCCCTCACCAGCTGGGATGGGGGGACAAAAAGGGGGAGACTCACAGCTGAGTGCGGACTATCACGACCAGTAGAGAGAAGACCACGGCAACCGCCAGGCCGATGTCCAGGTTCAGCAGGATAGTGGCCACAAAGGTCACCAGCCAGATGAGCTAAAAGTAGAAGGGCAACGTGGCTAGGGGAGTGGGAGAAAAATGAAACTCCACCCAGAGCACTGACCTGCCAGGGGAGCAAAGTAGGGGCCCCGGGGGCATCAGGCAAAAAGGACGGATGAGTGAGACCAAGAATTCAGGAGCCCAAGAGGCCAGGAGGAAGGCCATGTGGGTTCAGCAGCAGGACAGGTAGCAGCAGGACAGGGGCCCTCAGGCCTCTCACCAGATCCATTCGATTCGACTTCCAGAGGGAACGTATGTCGGTGAACTGCATCAACATGCCCTTCAAGTTCACGATAATGGCAGCTGCCAGGACTGCCTGGGTGAGGGGAGGGTGTGTCAGCAGGGGCTGCTGGGAGGCGCCCAGATGCTGACAAGCCTGACCACCTGGGCTGAGGCTGGCATAACCCCGCATGATGCTAACGGCCACCTCTGAACCCAACCACTTGGCTCTGACTCTGAAGGGCTCTAATCCCTGACCCTTGACTCCAAATCTCACCCTAAACAGCTCAACCTTGAAAAACAGGTCACGCCCTTGTATCTCTGCCCCTCGCCTAGGACCTGACTGACCTGAGCCCCTGGCCTGGCTGGGCAGATGCGGCCGCTCACCTTGGGCAGGTCCCTGAAGAGCTCCCCGAGTCTGACGATGATAATGAGGATGAAGAGGGAGGAGACGGCTCCAGCCACCTGCGGGGTGGGAGTGAGCAGGGGGTGCGGCGGGGTGGGGAGTAGGGGTGGAGGGAGAAGCAGGGTGGGACCGCCCAGCCGAAGCAGTGCCCACCTGCGTGTTGCCCCCGGCGCTCTCCTGTACCAGGCTGCGGGACATGGAGCAGCTCACGGGGAAGCACTGGAAGACGCCCCCAATGAGGTTACTGAGGCCGAGAGCCACCAGCTCCTGGTGGAGAAAAGTGCAGGTGTGTAGTGCCTGGTGCCTGTGCCGCTGTGTCCAGGCCTAGGGGTCCCCAACCTCCATCCACACTCAACAGCCCCCAGGCTTGGCTGCTGCTGTCCCGAATGCCTTGCTCTCCTACCCTCAGTCCCCCGCATAGCCCCAGCCCATCTGTTTGCAGTTTCCCTATGTCCCACCTGATACTCCACACACACACCCCGCCCCCGGGCCCTGGAGCCTCTGTCTACCCAGCTACCCCCATATCCCAGCCCCAGACCTGGTTGCTGTCCACCCGGTAGCCGTGCCTCAGGGCGAAGATCTTCCCCAGTGAGATGGCAATGGCAAAACCAACCACAGCAATGGTGAAGGCATATCCCAGCAGGCTGGCGAACAGCTGGGGGCTGGGGGCCGCTGGGGGCACCAGCCTGTGAGGGGCAGCTGTGAGGCCAAAGGAGGGTGCTGGCCCTGGCCCCCCCAGCCCTCCCTGACCGGACAGGGGCCAGAGCTCACCCTGCAGGGATGTTGCCCACGACATCCACCCCAAACCTGGGCTTCAGGCCCACGCCGTAGGAGATGCCTGTGGCCCCGATGAGCTGGGGAGAGAGGACAGAGTCAGGGGAGGGGTGCTGGCATTGTCAAGGGGGTGGAGAAGCCACTGTGGCGGTGAAGAGGGAGGCCTGAAGCAAAACCTTCGGAGGGGGGTGGTGAGAAGTGGGCGACAAGGTAAGATAACACCACCATTTGGGGACAGTGGAGAGGTTATTAGGGTCCTGAAGGTACCGACATGGGACCTTCCTGCTGTGGTCATACCCCGTCCTCAGGAACGCTCCCTGGTGCCCAGTCCAGCTGGTCTCTAAATCCCGGGGGTGCCCACCAGCAGGGATGTACCCTCCCCTGCCCCCCTCCCCCGCCCTGCCGCACAGAGTCCAAACCGTTAGCAGTTCCCCAGGGATCGGCATGGGCAGATATCGGCGCAGCTTGTCGTTGAGCAGTTTCACCAGCACGAGCGCGACGCCTGCCACCAATGCGGTGACCACCGTGCCAACCACACTCTGGGGCAGCTTCCAGCAGACCTCCAGCACCGTCTGAGGGGAGGCAGGGTCACGGGCAGCACTCAAGGCTGTGGGGTGCACCCCGCCTGTCCCTCCTCCCGCCCTCACTCACATAGATGAGGGACAGCGGCCCAGAGTGGCTGCTCAGTTGGAGGCCAAACACATACTTGAGCTGTGAGATGAAGACCTGCACAGACGCCGCCGTGGTGTAGCCGCGGACCAGGGGCTCGGACAGGTAGGTGACCACAAAGCCGAAGCGGACCAGGCCCAGCCCCACCTGCGGGGTGGCCAGGGGCAGTCAGGGGAGACTGAGGGTCAGGGTCGTCAGGGTGGCGAGAGCAGAGCCCGGGGCAGGTGGCACCCAAGGGGGATGAGGAGGGCGGTGATGGGCACACACTCGGGGGAAGGGGAACTGGCAGAGGAGGGTAGGGATGGGTTCAGCAGTGGCGGGGTGGGGGCACAGCCTCCTGCCTGCTCCGCACCTGGAAAAGGCCGACCAGGACGCTGAGTGTGGAGGCCAGCTGCACCCGGACACCATCTCTGGCCACCTCATCGACGGTGGAGTTCGCACCTTGCAGGAAGTTCTCATCTGGGGCCAGGGATTCTGTCACACTGCCCACCATCACAGACATGACAGCAAAGGTGCCTGCAGGGTAGGTCAGGGTGGGTCTGAAGGGGAGAGGATGCTGCCCTACCCTGGGGCCCTGCCCATAAGGGGTCAGGAGATAGCCGGTTCGAGACAAGTATCTTCAGACTATGTCAGGCATATAGAGGCAGTGCTAGTGGTCAGGTATGAACCCTGAACTCAGGGACTCTGCAGGGCAGCTAGAAATCTTGGCCCCGCATCACCTACCCTGCCCCACCCATGTCCATCCGCTCAGAATCACGCCCCTTGTAGAAGGTGAGATGGGTAAAGGGACACGGCCTGCCTCAGGCTAGTCAGGCCTCTGCAAGTTCTGGGCCCTTCGAGTTGCACATCCTCCTGGAGCCAGGGCCTAGAGCTGTCCTGAATCTGTGGCCCCATGGTCAGAGGCCTAGTCCTGCCTGGAAATGACCTTGGGCCAGTGTCCCAGCGGCCCAGCACCAATGCTGCCCCCTTCCCTGAGCTCCCTTGCCCCGCTTGGCCCTCCCTTACCCTATCCTCCATGGGGGAAGGTGGACGTCCTTCTGCAAGGCCGCCTGGCGCCACTCACCCACAGAGATGTGCCGGGAAGTGCCGAAAAGGAAGTAGATAAATACAGGATAGAAAGAGCTGTAGAGGCCAAACACGGGGGGCAGTCCAGCCAGGAGGGCGTAGGCTAGGCCTGGAAGTGGAATGGTAGCAATGAAGGCTTGGAGGCCAGGGCCTTGAAAAGGATGAGGGAATCCCAACCCTAGGTCATGGGCTATAGTTCCAGAGGCAGCGCTCATAGCTGGGGGGTGCGCAAGATCGCAGGGCTTCTGGGCCAGGGCCTCGAAGGATTGCAGATCATCCCGCAAGGATTGAGGGTACAGCCTCGGGGTCAGGTATGGCTCACCCTGTGGTAGCTGCATAATGGCCACACTCAGGCCAGCCAACAAGTCGCCCAGGAGCCAGTCACGCAAGGAATACCGGGGGAGCCAGGCCAAAACTGGGAGGTGCTGGAACAGAAGGGCTTGGGCCCGAGCACGGGAGCACCTGGGGACACAACGGTAGGTACTGGGGACAGGGTCTACCTAAGTCCTGCCAGCGCCCCCAGACCCCTACCCTCAGCCTTACTGAAACCAGGTTCGCCACTGGTAGGTCCTGGTTGCTGAGGTCCAGCACCCCAGCTCCTCCAGCTGTTCCTGGTTCATCAGTGGCCGCTCCACATGGTAGTCTCGCTTCCTCAGCTCCATGGCCTGTGTCACAGGCAACAGTGCCTGTGTGTCCCTCTGTCTGGGGTGGTGAGACCAGAGTCACAGTGAGTGCACCTCTGGCCCAACCTCCCCCACGCTTTCACGTGGGATCAGAGTCACCCACTTGACTTTTCTAGGCCTTAAGATCTAGGTAACTGAGAGCTGGACCCATGCCCAGCCAGTAGAAATCCCTGAACTTTGGCTGGGAAAAGTCTCTTGCTGGGCCAAAGTCCCCTATGAAGAGATGGCAGGATGAGTACGATCCATACCTCCAACTAGGTCGAACTGCCCACCTGCGAGTGTTCTGTAAGTCCCCGTCCCACGCTGACTGTCCCCCTCAGCCCCTCCCCCGGACAATCCCTGTCCAGTGTCTGAGTCCTCATCCAGCTGCCCCATGGGCTCAATGCTGGCTGGCTGAGAGCTCGCACAAGGAAGGGGCCCAGCAACCAGGGGTCTAGTTCTTCAGGCAGGCTCCTCTTTAAGAGTGGCTGCCCTCTAACAGAAGGAAAGTATTGGGGCTAAGATTGCCCCTGGGCCTCCAGCCTTGGGGGTCCAGGCCATGGAGAAACTCAGGTTTAATCTGGGAAAGCCAGGGGATGACTCTCACCCGGAGAAAGGGGTCTTACCTGGAAAGGCAAGCGCCCACCTAAAGTGGGAAGATTTCCCCTCGGGAGCTCCTACTACCAGGTGCTCTTTCTCACGTAGGGAAAGCTCTCACCCGACAGGAAAGTTTGCACCTGCCAGGTATGTTCTGTATTCAGAGAATCTCTTATCCACCCAGAGGCTCCCCACCTGAAGGGGAGGTGGGGAGGGGAAGAGGGGACCTCCCTTGGGAATAGGCGATCTGTAGGGAGGGAGTTCTTATTCAAGGAAGCTCACACTGGGAGGGAAGCTTTCTCAGTGGGGAAAGTCTTCACCTGCCAGGAAAACCAGGAAATTTCTTATCTGGAGGGTACTCTCCCCTAAGAGAAGCTCTTACCTGGCCCACCTGCATCGGTTGAAAGCTCTCACCTGGGAATAGACCTCAGCACAGGAGTCTTCCCTGAGGGGAAACTCTTCCCTAAGGGGAAACTCTCCCCTGCTGGGCAAGTTTTCAGAAAAGATCTGATCTGTGGGCTCTGACCTGGGGGTAGGATCCCACCCGAGGGGTAAGAACCGCCTGGGAAGAACCTCTAACCTGGATGTCCTGGTTGGAGAAAGGAATGGAGTAGGTGCAAGGCAGATCCTCAGAGACTCTTGGCACCGCCGTCTCACAGAGATCTTTGAGCCCCCTTGCCCCTCCTCCGTGAGTCACTCAGGTCTTCTTAAAGGGCTCCCCCACTCCCCAGGACACGTGCTTGAAGGGCGGGGCCTAGATCCTTGGCCCCTCCCACTGGGAGGGCACCACGGCCCTCCAGCCGGACCCCTCATTCCAAGTCAGTGGTACAGCTGGGTGGGCTCAGGCCACCGCTATGGATTCTTTTTGGCGACCGCCCGGCTCCAACGCGCCCAGCGGCTCACCTGCTGGGCGGGGGCTCCTCCACACTCCGCCGCCTCCCGCGGCCCGAGGCTAGCCCGCGGGCGGCGTTCGAGTGGCTTCCCGCACAGCCCTCAGGGGCGGGGATCGCGCCGGCTCCCGCCCCCATCCCTCGCTTCAGGGGGCAGCCGCCTGCAGAAGATCCGCAAAGCGGCAAACCAGGGCGTCGCAGGGGGAGGATGCCTGCTTCGGACTTAGCGGCACCCCCTTCCGAGCTAACCTAAGCCGGCGTCTACACCGGGGCCACGCGGCAGCTCCCGGACACGGACGCGGGGAACCGGAACCGTGCCCTACACTCACCCCGAAGCTTCAGACAGCCCCATGGTCAGCGGGCTGCCTGCCAGGTGGCGGCTGCTCCTGGAGTCCGGCGGGAGGCCGCTACAGTTCGGGAGCGGAGACAGGGACCTACGGCGCGCTCCAAGGGGCCAATCCCCGGACAGGACGGGGCAGGCTTGAGCCAATCAGCGTGCTCGGGCGGGGCCTAAGTGAGGCTCTTTAGGCGTGGCGAGCCCCGGGACAGAAGATTTAACCCCTTCCTCCCCTGCGGCCTGGTTCCCGCTACCCTTCTCGGCTCGTCTAGTCCTCCTCCCTGAGCCGGGTGGAACTTCACGACTGAGATTAAGGATCCGCGCTCGGCTGGCCATAGCCGCGGTCCCGGGGTACTTGAGTACGACAGGGCGGATACCAAGTTCTGGCTTCTCTCGGAGGGTCCCCGCGGGATGGGTAGGGAAACCCCCCAAATGGGCTGCCTCGGGGCCCTGCTGGTAACCGGAACCTTTGCTCTCCTTGGGGTATCCGGTCCATGAGGCCTCTTTTGCCTCCCACTAAAGGCGCCACCTTCAGGCTTTCCCCTTAAGACCAGGTAATGCCTGACACCGAAGGTGCTCAAGGCCTCCCTTCAACTCTGGACATCCAGACTTGAAATGAGGCTGCGAGGTTTCCGTCCTGTACAGAGCACAGCCTGGCATCTCGCCCCGAAGGCTTCTGCCTGAGCGGGGAAGGAACGCGATGTCCTGGCCAGCTGCAAGTCCGAGAGGCTAGTGGGGGTCAGTACTGTTAATGGGCTGAAGGGTTGACAAGGGCAGTTCCTAGGGTTGGTTGGAGCCCTGGCCGGGGCAAATGCCAGGTTAGAATTGCAGGCCCTGAAGACCAAATCATCGTGCTGACACCTTGAGGAGAGAGGGGCTTTCCCGGGCGCCTTACTCCCAGCACCCATGCTCATACTTCACGCTGGGATCACAAGGCACCAGGCCAGAACTCAGGGTGAAAGAGATGGGAACCTTGTCCAAATGTCAGATGAAATGGGCTAAAAATAGCTGAATATTGGGGGGGGGGCAGCGCTCAGATTTCTCCCAAAGGTCAGCCTGGTCTGAATCATTCATAGTCACTCTCCTACCCTACCCACCCCATTCCCACCCCCAAACAGAAAGAGGCAATAACCATTTTCTATAGAAGTTTATTCCCAAAACAGAGCGCGGCTTCACGGAACAATTTACACAGACAGGGAAAGGGGCCACTGGGCTGGAGCAGGGGACCCCCAGAGAGGGGCATCTATAGAACCTAGGACATAGCAAGGACAGCCCCCTCTCCCCACAGCGGGCCCCTCAACCCTTCAAGGGCTGGGGTCATTCTGGGTAAGGAGAGCTGGAGTCCTGGCTGGCAGGATTTGGCACCAGTCAGCAAAGTAGAACTTTTAATCTCCTTGGAAACTGCCTCCCAAGAGTATGTGTGGGGAAGGGGGGTGTCTACACAGACCCCCTACCACCCTATGCAAACATTGTTCCCAGCTGTAAGAGGATGCCTGCTCTGGAGGCCTTCTGGGTCTGCTGTTCAACAGGGGGGACTCAGGGCTGACCTTTGGCCTGGGAGAGCTAGCAGCTAGAAACCCCTCAAGATGGCCAGGTCCAAGGTCCTCAGGCCCCTCTCCCACCTTCTCAATCTTTCACTTGTAAACAGAGGGGGGGAGGGAAACCACATTTTCCACTGTAAACAAAGTGTAAAAGTTCAAAGTTTTAAGTTGTAAACAAAGTTTTAAAATGTTTTAAATCTTGACCTGTAAACAAAGTAACAAAATCTAAAAGTTCCCAGTTCTGGATGTCAGACAAAGCAATGTAAGAGAGTTTTGTGAACAGGGTCCAAACAGTCATTTTTCCCTTTAGAAGGGAATAAAGTAGGGTGGAACTAGTTACCGCAGCCCAGGTGCCTAGGGCCAGGGAGGGTCCTGTAAACATGGGAGGCAGTGGCACCTACATTCCGTGTCTTTAACTCTCTTATTTCTGCTCCCCCTTGCTCCCCCTGCCTCCCCCTACCCTGAGGAAGAAATTCTAGGGCAGGGCAGTGTCAGGGGCTGAAATGGCACCACAGACAATGGGCTGGCAAATGCCCCCCTAGTCCACCGTCTGCAGGAATGTCTGAATAGAGGCCTGAGCCCCTCCGCATGGGCGAAAGGAAAGCCTTGCTCTGTAAACTTGACCGTGCGGCTCTACCAGCGCCCCGCAGTATCAGTCCTAGGTCATAAGGCAGTAAGTGGCAGGGACTCCACATATGAAACACACACATCCACGGGGAGGGGCAGCACGAGCAAGCCCCGTGAGGAGGTCAGAGGACCCCTGTTTCCAAGACCAACCCCCAGTCCCTGAAGTTTGGCCCTTGGGGCATTCGAGAAAGAGCAAAGATCAATTCTGTACTTTGGGCCCTAACAATAGTCAGATCAATGGGTGAGGGCTAGTTGCCCCTCCTCTCTGAATCCACCCCAGGAAGATGAGAGGAGAGAGCATATGGTGTGCCAGGGACCCAAACGGGGCCAAACACGGCACCTCTTACCCTCTGTCCCCTTCCCCTCCCAGCCCAGCCTCAGAACCCCGGGAGACAGAAAAGCTGAAAAATAACATAAGCATATCTCTCTGGTTACAAAGGTACAAAACATATAAAAGTCCTCCTTTCAGTTCCCTTGCCCTGCACCTGTTATGCACATGCTCGCATGCTCACAGACAGAGCGAGGAGCCTCAGCACCGCACCCACAGGAGAGCTGGGGGGTGGGCGGGAGGCTGCCTTGGGATCAGCCCCCGATGCCTGGAGTCTCTTCTCTTAGCTCAAATCCTCCATGGCCCTCAGCCGTTCCTAGTCTGGGCGTCCAGCCCTCAGGAGTGCCCCTCGCTTCTGGGAACTCTGCAGAGTTGAATGCCGTGGTCAGAGGTGGTTGCTGAGAGAATTCAGTCAAGCGGCTCTCGGCTCCCCCGCAGCCGGGGCCCCCGCCACCCCCCCAACCCCATCACCTTTTCCTCTCAGTCCCCAGCCCCTTACACCCATTCCAGGGTTCTCAGAGCCCTTCGCCCCTTCTGCACTCATCAGCAAGGCGCCTTGGTCACCTGTCTTCTCTCTAGGCACTCAGAGAGCACCTACTACGTACAGACACGTTAGCACTTGACAGATTTTGTCTCAAAAAAATCTCCACGTCCCAGTTTACTACAGATCCATTTTACAGCTTTGGAAACAGAGACCTCGGGAGGTGGAGTGTGACTCCAGAGCCCGAACCCCTGCGCAGTCCCCCAGGACCCCTCCCCCACCCCACCAGCCAGACCCCAAGGCTGGACTGCAGTTGGGCCCAGGCAATACTCATAGCCCTTCCTCAGCCCTGCATCCAGCACCCTTCCAGAGTCCGGCACAAGGCCCGAAGTTCCCTGCTCCTTCCTTCCTTTCTCTTCCTCTGACTCTGCTTTGGTGCTATCGGTCTCCTGCCCCACTCCTGGGGTCCCTTCCCCCCAAAGCCTCCTTTCACCCTGCAGACCTCCACAAAGCCTGACCTAGCTAGTCCTCCTTTTTGAAACTCAACTCTTGTCTTGGCTTCCAAAGCCTGGCAACCCCTGGTTCCTCCCCACTCCCTCTCTGACTCCTGTATCCAGCTGCTTCCCAGGTATGTCTGCTGCTCCCTACACTACAGATGGCCCACAGGTCCCTGAGACGCACCAGGTCCCAACTCAGTTCCTGCGTGCGCCACCTCGCAGTGCCTGCAGGCGTGAGGAACTTAACATTGCCTAAATAAATAAGTGGGTAAATGATTTACTTTCAAAGTCAGCTCTTCAGCCTGACATATGAGATGCCCATATCCTGGCACTACTTCTGGCCCCTCCTTACCCCTTACCAGCTCCTAAGCAAAGGCTCCCAAGCCATGATTCCTCGTCTCCCCCTTGCCCCTTTCTGTACCATGTTACCCCCTCCTTCTAGGCCTTGGCTCCTACTGTTGTCCCCTCCACTAGCTCAAGCCCTTTGGAAGGCACTTATCTCTCTTCCCTAGCCTGGGAGGTGCAGGGGAGTGTGGCTGGCACCGAGCAGACACCCGGCAAGTCCCTGCTAATCACACCCATTGCCTGCCTATGGCCCCCCAGCTGTGCTGAGCCTGAGGTAGCCCACACTGCCAACCCACACCCCATTCTGCGGCAAAACACAGAGCGCCTTAAGCTGATGAGGGTCTGGGCACGTGGCCACACCCTGCTTACTCTGAATCTGGAGACAGCTCCGAGATGCTGTGGGACGTGGCAGAGCGTGGTGTGGAGGGCCCAAGCGCAGAGGCTGTGGCAGAAGGCGTGGCCGTGGTGTGAGGGCCCGAGGGCGTGCTTGAGGACTGCACAGAGGAGGAGAGAGCTGAGGAGTTGAAGGAGGCCAGGATGGAAGAAAGAATGTCCAGCTGCTCTGTGGAGGGGCCATGACTAGGGCCACTGGCTGGGTCCTCCCTAACTCTGAGCAGCTGTGGGGGCGGCCCGAGGCCTTCTCGCGAGGGGTGCCGGCTAGGCACATGGTCCAGCTGCTCCCCTGAGTTTGATCTCCTGGACAGCGAATCCAGGGGCCGAGATGGCAAGAGGGGGTCCCTTGAGAGTTGCCGCTGGGGAGACAGGGGCAGAGGCGGGGGCTGTGGGTCAAGGTCCCGGGCACTGTGGGGCAGGGGCAGTGTGCTCAACCACTCGCAGGGTGCCCCCAGGTCCAGAGCATCTCGTGACCCGAAGCGGCCGGCCCTGGCACCAGGGTAGTCCCTGGGTGGCTGCCTCCGTGGGAGGGTACTGCCCCGATCCCTGGGCTCCAGGCGGCCTGGCGCAGCGTCCAGGCGTTCCTGGGAACCTGGCCGACTCAAGGGATGAAGAATAGGGGCAGGGGCCTCCTCCAGTCGCTCACGGCTCAGCTGCCGCCGGAGGAGCAGGTCCAGCTGTTCTCGAGAGGAGTAGCGGCTGGCTGGCTGCGAGAGGCTGCCTGTGGCCCCTCCAGCATAGATGCGACCATAGGAGGCAGCTGGCACAGCACGGTGGCCCAAGGTGGCTGCGCGGCACCAGGACAACTCGGGGGCACCGCGGCTCTGTGGCACCAGTGGGTACTGCAATCGGTTCTTTAGGATGCCTGTGTGAGGAACACATGGGAGCAAGGGTATGTGTGGGGGGACAGGGGCAGACACTCCCTGGGTCTAGGGATACAGCTGCCCTGCGATCCTTCTAACACGGGGCTGGGGGCAGAAGCCCCTTGGGGAGGGGCAGAGGCAGCCCCTCGGGACTCCACAGAGGCAGCAGGACAGGGCTCAGAGTGGGGAGGCAGTAATCCTTGGTCAGGGCAGGGTTTCTCCCCATTATGCAGGAGTAGGGGCAACCCCCACCCCCTGCACCTTGAGATCAGAGGAGCGACAGCCCCCAGGACCTGGCAATGCAGGCCAGGGTCAAAGAGGCAGGAATCCCCTGGGTTGCGGTAAAAGCAGTCCCTGGGGTCCCTGAAGTGGAGGCCAAAGTCAGGGATCATACCTTTCCTCTGGCGCTGGGCCGGGCCCAGAGAGGTTTCATCTCCACTGGTCAGGGCCAGGTCTGGCTGGTTGTTGTTGGCTGCGTCCTTGCTGGTGTCCAGCCCCAGGCGCCTTTCGGAGCCCCAGGTCTGCAGAACACAGGGAGTGGCCTCGCATTCCCCCAGGGCTGGCCAGTAGGACAGGAGGTCATTGCCGTCCACATCTGTGGAGCCAGAGCAGGTGACAGGAGCCTCCGAGTTGGCCCCATTGTTTCGCGAGCCCTGTGATCCAGACTCGGTGACTGCCCCCACTGCCCCAAGCCTGACCCTAATGACTCCTGAAACTCTGGCTGTTCTGACTGAGCAGAGGTAGGAATAAGCGGTGTCTCTCAGAAATCGATGGAACCATGGAGAGGATTACCGGTGAGCCTGCCCCTCTGGAGGCAGAGAGATACTAGGGGCGGGGGGTGCTTGGTGGCTGAGAGGTCAAGAAGAACCCTGGAAGAACCAACCAGGCTGAACCGTAACCCTCAGGGAAGCAAAGGGGCTGGAGGAATGACCTGTCACCCTGACTTTGACCTTGTTGTCCAGGCTGTTGCTGGGCCTCTAGCCAGCAGAACTGCTAGGAGGCTGGATGGGAAGAGGTGTGTGGACGCATGGTGATGACCCCACATGCCCAATAGGTCAGTCCCAGGAATCCTCAGGGGATATCAGTGTCCCTGGGTCACACCCAAGTGGAATAGGGGGTGTCTCTTGGTCACCCAGGGGGTCAGAGTATCCCCTCACCTTTGGGGTGAGTCAGGAGCCTCTCACTCTGGGCTGCGCGGCAGAGTGGACGCTGGAAACGCCCCCGGGTCCGGCCATTGTCCTCACTTTCTGAGGATGGGATGGACAGACTTCTCTCCTCCTCCAAAGACAGGTCACTGTCGGAGTCAGAGTCTGCGGCTGGAGTTGGGAAGGTCAGAAGAGGGAGGGCACATCAGTGGCTCAGGGTGGGGGGGGGCAAGGAAATTGGGGGTCAGCAAAGAGCCTGGAGCTGAGGGTCTTGGAGCGGCTACAGCGGGGAGCTGGGCCTGGGGACCTAGGTAGAGCCTAGAGTGGGGGTCGGTGCAGAATGGCTGGGACTTGGCAGGAGAACCTGGTGCCTCCAAGAGCAGTGACCTGGGGGGAGCTCACCCCACCACAGTCAGCTGCTGTTCTCAAGAAAGAGAAATGGGGGAAGAGATCCTCTACCTCCCCCCACCCCCAGCCCAGGCCCCTACCTCCACCAGCATCTCGATGGAACATGGCCACGTCCAGGTCAGTGGGGCCAGTGTGAGCCTGGAGGCTGTGGTCAGTGTGGTCAGCAGCTGAGCCATGTCGAACCAGGACATTGTCCCTGGAAATGCAGGAGTGGCCCCCCCCACCATCAAAGAAGGATGAGATGGGGTGTTTTGGAGGCTGGGGTGTCTGTGAGCACACAGGCCAACTGCTGTGGAATGGCTCTGAAGGCACCCCCAGGTGTGTGGCAAGAGACGTCTGGGCCCAGGTGCCAAGATAGGCAGAGCCACCATCCCGGGACCACTAATGCCAACCTCTGGTCAAGTGGGACTGGTCCGAGCTATATTTGCCCCTCCCAAGAAGGTCGCTCTGCTCACCTGAGGCAGCCGCGGCCCCGCTGGCTGTCTTGGTCCTGGGTCCGGCCGGAGCGGGCACTGCTCACTGAGGAGACAGTGGAGGCACCCAGGGTGATGCGGATGAGGCCACTCTCTTCAAAGAGGGCCGTGTTGTTGTAGGCCCCGTGCCCCTGCAGGAGGTGGACGCAGACAGGAGTGTGAGCTGGCTCTGCAGAGGCCCCCACCCTGAATCCCCAGCCCCGAGAGCCCCTCACCGTGCCAGGCGCCGGCCTCGCTTCCTCGGGCGCCGCCTTCCTGCCCAGACAGGCCGGCGTCCAGGCCGCCCGAGCATCTGCATTCAGGACACAGAAGAGCAGCAGCACTGCCAGGCCCTGTGCCAGCAAGGACCAGTGTGGGGTCAATGAGGGGTTAGTGAAAGTCAATGAGAGATCAGAAATGAGTCACAGGTCAGAGGAGGGCCACCAGGGGCTGAGTCAGGGCTGGGAGAAGTCACTGCGGGTCAGCAAGGGGGATCAGTCGTTGCAAGTTAGCGTGAGGGAGTGAGGAGCCCAGGGTCGACCCAGGAAGGGAGTCAGGGAGAGTCTCAGAAGCAGTGAGGAGTCAGAGGGGCACAAGTCACTAAGTCGGTGGACCAGCAAGTGGCCAGGAGCCACAGTGCTGGGGAAGGTCAACCCAGGATGAGCAGCCTGCCCGTCATCAGTCACCCAGCAGAAGTCAGCCTGAAACCTGGGCTCCAGGGCCTGTCCAGGGCTGGGGCTGCCCTGCCGAACCCCCACCTGGCCCCGGGCGGGGCGGGGTGCCAGTTACCTGGAGGCCGCAGAGCGCGGCGTGGAGGTAGTGGAAGGCCAGAACGCTGTGGTTGACCGCCAGGAGGCCGAAGAGCCAGGAGGCACTGACCAGGAGAAGCAGCAGAAAGCAGCTGCGAAGGCTCCTGCTGCGGGACACATGGGGACACAGGGGACACACAAGCATCATGCAGGGCTCGTGTGTGGGACACACAGGGGACGTGGAAGGACAGGAAATCACACAGGAACATGGAGGTCTCAGGAGAACACGGGGGGAGATGGGAGGTCACCAAATGAATCAGGAGGGTACTTAGGGAGCCAGCAGGGGACGTGGGGAAAACATGCAGGCGGGGGGGTGCTGTGAGAAAAACGTGGAAGACGGGGGCGACACAGGGGGTAGGGGGCAAAGTGAGCCACCCAGATCATGGGAACCTCTGCAGAGACCACGGGGCAGAAGCACATGTGGGGCCAGAGGGTGATGGAGGCGCCAGAGAAGGACCACAGGCCAGGGCAGGTAGGATTGCATCCCCGTACCCAGAATCTGGAGCCCAGCCTGCCCAGGAGAGGACTGCTGTTCTAAGAACCCCCACCTTCCCCCACCGGCCAACTCACAGCACGGAGGTCTTCTTGGCCTCCCTCTGCCCCATGGAGCAGGATGTGCGGGCAGCAAGGAGAAGCATGGTCCCGTTCATCTGGACCCGCAGCCAGACATGCGGAGCAGGGGCAGGGCAGAGAGAGACAGAGCCAGTGAGAGAAAGAGAGAGACAGGGACAGAGAGAGACCGAGGCACACAGAGAGAGGCAGAACCAGGGAGAAACACACATGTGCACGGGTGCACACGCACACAGTCCGGAGATCAGAAACAGAGAGGCCCTCAGACACCGAGGAAGTCCCAGGTAGGGAACCAGAGAGGGACTGAGAAATGGAGAAGGAGGTTCCCAAGAGGGAGAAGAGGGAGCCGAGTGTCTGACCTGATGCCTCCCATCTCTGTGCCAGGGGAGTGGAAGACAGAACTTGACCTCCTGCAAAGACTGTGGACTGCCCCCTGGACCCCTCCACGGACACCACCACACCTGCTGTGGGCCACACCCCAACACCTGCCACAGTGCGCACGGGTGGCCTCGAGCACAGAACACTCACCACGACGACCAGGACGACAGGGCCTGCGAAGCTCCAGATGAGGGGCTCGTGGATGGAGATCCAGCAGAAGTCAGGGTTCCCATAGCCCTCGGGATCCAGGCCGACGGCAAGGCCTATAGGGGAGGAGAGGAAGGCCCGCAGGGGTATGTTCTAGAACAGCTACCCCACTCATGCACGGGGAGAAGCTGCGGGGGAGGGCAGCGCAGGCTCCTCCCTGAGCCCAGGGCACGGGGGACTGAGGTTAGGGTGATGATGGGGGGGAGCAGGGGCAAGGGTCGGGCCGGAAACCAGGGGTCACGGGCCTGGACGGGCTAGGGGGCAGAGCCCTCACCCAGCAGCACAGCAGGGACGCCCCAGCCCAGGGCGTGGTAGAAGCGCATAGCGCCACGGTCCACGTTGCGCGGCTCCACCTGCATGCGGTAGAGGTGCAGGCCCTGCACCAGGAGCCACGCGAAGGTGCTGAGGAAGAAGTAGTGCAGGAGGATGGCGACCACGGTGCACACCAGCTGGAGGCAGGGGTAGGGGGCGTCAGCACTGCTCCCGCCTCACCCCGCCTCTGACCCCTGAACCGCAGCACCTTACCCTGGCATCCTGCCCCGAACCCAGGCCCCCAGCGGGGCCTCCCTGACCTCTGACCCTGAGCTTTGGCTCCAGGACCTCCCAGGCCAGGCGAGGTCACGAAGACACAGGTCCCGTGGCCCTGACCCTGCACCTGGTTGTGGGTCCTGTGGATTCCCAGCAGGAAGAAGAGCTCTGCCACGCCCAGGGCAGCCGCCACATTGGCATGGATCCCACGCATGTTGGACTTGAGGCTGCGCAGGCTCAGCAGGACCGCTGAGGTCAGAAGCAGCGCAGCCACAGACACCGCCATGACCACGTGCGTGAACACCGCCAGCAGCTCCAGGTCACCCTCCAGCCGCTGTGGGGACAGGGACGGTCGCTGGGGTGTTGGGCACCCCTGCCCTTGGGCCTGCCCGCATCCTCAGGACTCTGAACACAGTCCCACCTCACGGGGGGAGGCATCCATAAGGACCCCAAAGGTGCCTGTCCGGCTGCAGCGACATCGGGCGTGAGACCCGTTCCTGTGCACCAGCTCGCAGTCCCGTGCTGTCCACATGCCGTGCTGGTCCGCCCTGCAGCCACAGGGCAGTTAGACCTACCATCCCCTCGGGGCGCTGCCCCGTGGCCAGGTGGGGGGCTTGTGACAGACAGTAGGGCTGGGGGGGTGGGGGGGCTGAAGCTTGGGAGCAGCATTCCTCAGGGGCCTGGGTGCACGGGGACATTGATGGGGGCCCCAGGGGCAGGCGGGGCGCTCCAGGGGCCAACAGGGGACCAAGGGTTTCCAGAGTGGAGGTCCTCACGGGCCAGGTGGGTCCCACTGCACGCAGATGGCCTTGCTCCGATTGGCTGTCTGTAGCAGGCGGAACTCCAGGCTGATCGGGGACGCCAGGACGCCCCTTAGGAAGTTGCGTCGGTGGAACACAGCCACACTGACCACCGGGGAGTTCATAACAGGGTTCTGGGGGAGCCTGAGGAGACACCCACCTGGGCTCGGACACCGCTGACCTCCCCAAGCTCTGACTACCTACCTCGCGGTCTTCCTGCCATTGGCATGGTTGACCGAGAGTCCGGGATGCCCTGGAGTGGACGCTATTTCTGGGCTGCTTCAGGACCCTGAGTCCAATGCCTAGCTGGGCTGCCATGGTTCTGCACAAATGGCAGGTTCTCTGCAGCTGAGGGACTGCAGACCTACTGCACGCACTGGAGTCTGCGGCCTGAGCAGCTCCAGACTGTTGGCCTCCAACGGCCCTCCCTGCCAGCCCCCTCTGACCTCCATTGGTCAGCCTGTCTTTGCCAGTCCCTGTCATCCAGTTTGCCTGTCTGTACCTGGCTCCTGGACCCCTCCTTTATGCAACCGCCCCCACCGATAGCTCTGTGTCTGTCTGCAACCGTGCACAACCCCACAGAACATGATTCACAGGGAATCCCTGGGGCTGTGCACAGGACCGGTCTCAGGACGATGGTGAACCTGTTCATTTGCCCACCCAGAGAGGGTGCTAGGTTGGGTAGAACCTTGCGGGAAGCTCAGGGGTGAGGGGCCTAGAAGTCAGGCCCTCCCGTGGTACCTGGCGCCCCGGCGCTCGGCCTGGAACTGGGCAGGGAGCAGCCCCCCCAAGGTGCGGTAAACAAGGAGGATGACAATGGAGATCCCAGGTTCCGGCTCAGGCTCCGGAGGGGCTGGAGGAGGAGCCGCACTTGAGGCGGTGGAGTTTTCCATGCTGCTGCTGCTTGTGGACAGAACTGCCAGGGGCGGGAGAGGAACCACTGTCAGTGACCCTTGACCCCAAGCACCCACACACCCAGCTCTGAACCAACCCAATGCAGCATCAAGCACAGGAATCTCCTCCCTGAAGGTCCAGAACTGGGAGATGGGGGGAGTAGAAGTCCATGTCCCCTTCATGCCCAGCGCTGGATCCCGAATATCAAGGCCTGGGAGACATCATCTGGGGTGAGGGAGAGAGTCTGGCGAGGGGAGAGTGCTGTGGGGGGGTTGACATAGGAGGGTCTCATGCAGGAGTCTGATGTGGGGCTGGTCTGGCAAGGGGAGAACTGGCAGGAGGGCGACATGCTGTCTGGGCCAGGGGTCACCCAAGGGCTCTCACCTTCAGGTGGGGATGGCCGTGGGGACTGGGAAGGCAGCAGCACATGCGTGTGAGGGTCCCAGGCATCCTGGCCCCGGAAAAGGTTGCTATGGTAACGAGGGTAGCGACGAGTCCCCCGGGTGGGACTGGGGTGCTCCATGCGGTCAATGCTGAGCACTGCCCAGGAGGAAGACGGGTGAGACCCAACAAGGATCTCCTCCCCATGCTGAAGGCCCCACACCCTCCTCTCCTCATCCTGTACCCACGTCCCACAACCCATCAGTTCATTGCTACCAACACAGAGCCTGTCCCTGCAGAGAGCTGACGGAGGTGGCCCAGCCTCCTGCCACTGATGTTGACATCAATATCCCCAGCCCCTCAGACCTCCAGGTCCTTGCCCCTTCATAGCCCCCTTCCCGCCACCCTGCCAGGCCACCCACACGTACTGATGTTGGGTGTCACCAGCCCCACGGGATTCAGGTATGTGAGCTCCATATTCCTGGCAAGGGTGGCTGCATACTCTTCCAGATGCTGCACCAGCCCTGCACTGCCTGGGGAGCCCCCGGGGGCCCGCTGCCCCAGTGCTGCCCACAGGTCTCCAGTCTCCGGAGCAAGCAGTGCAGAGCCCGCCCACAGCAGATTCTGGAAGCAGGGAGATGAAAACGGGCTCAGCCACGTGAGGGAGGACATGTGAGGGGATGGGGCAGGCCTGAAGGATCTGGCTGGGCACTCAGACCCAGCAGGCAAGGGGGTGGGTCTGGAGAGGACAAGGGAAGAGAGCGAGCCCAGGGCTTTCAATTCCCCAGGGTCGGGAGGGGGCTGAGCAGGGGTCCAGGGGACGGTGAGCACAGGGTGCAGCCCCACCTCATTGAAGTGGGCGTCCTGTGTGGCTGTCAGCCCGAAGCCCTGCTGGTGGCTCTCGAAGGCCAGCAGGTGGGCCAGCAGTCGGGCAGTGACTCGGACGTCTTGGCTAAAGTAGTGGTCAGTGTGGCCGGTCACCTCCCGCAGCCTCTGAGCCAGCTTCTTGGCCTCCACGGTATCCAGGGCTGTCTTATTCAGCTCTAGGCCATCCAGCTGCCAGGACAAAGATGGGGATGGTCGCTCTCTTGTCCCTTAAGCCTTTCTCAAAAGCTTCACAGGAAGAAGGGTTTGGCCAGATTAAAGGGCAACGAGGAAAAGCCCAGGAGGTCAAAGGCTGGGGCATGAGGCCTAGGGCCCAGCACGGGGCTAGGGAAACCGAGGCCAGGGTGAGGCCAGCACAGGTCTTGAGTACAGGGCCAGGTCTGGGCAGTCTCACCAGCAGGTTGAGTTCTCGAAAGGCAGGGGAGGTACAGTTGAAGAGGTCAGGCTCCAGCCAACCCTGGTCCTCATCACACAGCCGCACAGCAGCACCTAGGGGCAGATGACCCCTGATCAGGCCTGGGTCCTGGACACTTTCACTGAGGAGGGAGCACAGCACCCTCCCTGAACACAGCGGGGAGCTCTGAGGCAGAGACCAGAATAATCAGCATCTGTGGCTGGACCCCTGGACACTGCAGCCCCAGCACCCAGCCCCCGGCCCAGGCAGGTCCCAGCTGCCTATCAGTTAATTCTTGAGGGGTCTGTGGGTCATTCTGAACCACTGGTTACATAAAGCTGAGCACAAGGGCTCTCGCTCTCTCTCTCTCTCTTACACGCACACACACACACCCACACACACACAGAGGCCAGGCCAGGTTCACAGACACGTGGCCCAGGGTAAGCACACACACCCCAACACTCACATCTGCACACACATAGATGTGTGGACCAGGACAAACACGCAGACACACATGCGCTCTCGTGTATGCACACACAGACATGCGCACACAGACCAGGTTTTCCAGGGGTATTGTGACCAAAGTGAGGGTGGGGTGGCAGTTCTCACACTGGTTTTAACTGCCCCAGTCGTGGGCTCTGCTGCCATCTCTCCCTTGTCTGTGCGACTGGGATGGGGGTTGAATGAGAATAGACCTGGGCCTTAAGAGAGCTTATAGCCACCAGCAAGAGGGACCCTAACTTAAACACAGAACCCCCTCCCCTGCAAGACAGACTCACAGACACGAGCACAGGCACAGAAAGACACACACGTGAGCATGCGTACACAGACGATGTCTGTCCAGCCACTGTGGAGACCTCAAGCAGCGGGGAGGTTTCTGCAGGGACCTCAGGCAGTGGGGAGGGGCCCTCAGGCAGCAGGGAAGAGTCTAGAGGGTCCTCAAACAGAGGGGAGGGGTCTTTCGTGACCTTAGACAGTAGGGAAAGGCCTGAAGACCCCGGAAACCGAGGAGGAGTCTGCAGGGATCTCAGGAAGTGGGGAGGGGCCTCTGAGGACCTCAGGCATCAGAAAAGGGCCCCCAGCATCCTCAGAGAGTAGAAAGGGGCCTCCAGGGACTTCAAGCAGCTGAGAGTAGCTCTCAGAGACCTCAGGCAGCAGGGATGGGTCTGCAGGGATTTCAGGCAGCAGGAGGGTCTGCAAAAGCTCTGGCAGTGGGGGGGGGGCAGCACACCTGAGCAAACACGTACCCCTTACCTGCACCCCGCAATCCTGCCCAGAAGCCAAGAGAAACAGATGGAGGCTCAGTGAGGGTGTGGGGAGGGACCCAGAGCTCCGAGGAGGTAGTGAGGAGCCCACATGGACCCCTCCCCGACTCCCACTTCTTTGCAGGAGCAGGGCCACCCAACTCAGGAAAAGAAGTAGCTCCAGCAGTCAGAGGACAGGCCTACTCCCACCCTCAGTGATGCCCCTGCCCCCCAAGGTACTCACCCAGGGCCCCCCGAGGACAGGGCACTGAGGCCAACATGCCAAACTTGGTCTGGGGCCACCACACACCAGATCTCAGGGACTTGGGGCAGGCATCATAGAGCACTGGGGAGAGAGGAGGCACTGAACCAGATGGCCAGAGGCTGGGGCCAACGACAGCCACACCCACGGCTCCTCTATCACCCACACCAGACCCACCACCCACCACTCCCCTGCTGACCTTATTACGGGAGCTGGCCTATCAGATTCTGTGACAAGTCATTGAATTAGGTGGGGCAAATGTGGGGGTCCCTAGGTGTCAGTGGTCTCCTTCGGGAAAAACTTCCTGAGGCCCCTATCTAAGGAGCCACGCAGGCCAGGCGACTTGGTGGCAGTGTGCAGAACCAGCCCTCTCTATGTGGAACTGCATGGAGCCTGCTCACCTCGGCAGCCACTGGCTGTCACCTCTGCAAAAGGACTGTCACAGCTGTTGCACTGGCGGCCGAGGGCTCCTGGGCGACAGGGGCACTGCCCACTGTGGGGTGCGCATGAACGCGAGGTGGAGCCCACAGGGTAGCAGTCACATGGGAGGCATGAGTCGCTGCCCCGTGGTCGGTAGTGGAACTCCTATTTGAGAATGGATCAGGGGCCTGAGGTCAGAGATCAGGGCTTAAGGTCGGGGTCTCAGGCCTGGGGAATGAGTGGAATCAAGGGCAAATGGTCAAGAGAACAGTACTCACAGGCCGGAAGAAAGGTTGGACTTCAAATGAAACGTAAGGGAGGGATCAGATGTCAAGGACAAGAGGTGGCAGTTAGGTGACAGGACAGGGTAAGAGGTTAGGGCCTGAGTCAGGTGGAAGAGATCAGCAAGCTGGATAAGAATCAAAAATCACAGCTGGAGAAAAGTTCAAAGGTCAGGGGTTGGGGCCAGGCATACCTTGCAGTGACACTGCCCATTTGTCTTATTACAGTTGGGGTCAAAGCCCTTGTGAACATCACAGTTGCAGGGGCCACAGCTTGGGCTCCCCCACCAGCCCCGAGGACACTGTTGGTCCATCCTGGAGGGAGACAGCCAGGTGAGATGCCTCCATGTCTTGGTGACCCTTCCCGCCCCCGACCAGGTCTTTCCATCATCTCAGCCTCTAGTCCCTCACCTGTGCTCACAGTGGTGCCCAAAATAGCCACCCACACAATCGCAGGTATAGCCATGGGGGGCTCCCGGGAGGTGGCGGCATGACCCCTGGTTCTGACAGGGATTCAAGAGGCAGGCGTCCACACACCCTGGGCCATAGTAACCTGCAGGTTGGGTCAGCAAGCTCAGGACACCGGCCACAGAGCACGGGAGGAAGTAGGCACCTGTTCTTCCAGTGCCTGCCTCCTCCAGGCTCTCCAGATCCCCCAGTCTTCACCAGGAGTCCCTGGTTCCTACCCAGATCACTCTGCCCTATCCCCAAGTCACACCTGGCCAGCAGGTGCAAGAAAAGGTCTGCCAGAGGTCTAGGCAGTCAGCGTGGGGTGGGCAGGGTCCAGATGCACAGGCATTGGTCACGACACAACCAGGTTCCACGTTCACTCGGTGGCTGGGCGGAAGCAGGGCTGGGGATCCCGAAGGTGTGGAGCCAAGCCATACCCCCTGTGGACAGAGCCAGCAAGGCGTGAGACTCATGTCAAAGCACCTCAGTCCCTACAGAGCCAGCCACCTGATCTGATGACCCCTGACATGCAGGCCCCCCAAAAGACCCAGACCCTGACCCCAATATCCCCAATTCAGCCCCCCCATGGGGCCCCTAATCATGCTGTCCCTGACACAGATCTCTAATGACCCTTGATAGTCTAAGCTAGACCCTCACGTCCAACAGCACAGAAAGGCCTGCCCTGTCTGATGGCTCTGGGTCACATCCCCTCCCTGTGCCAACCCCTATGTGAATGCAGCTTTTCAGGCCCCAAGGTGCTCCTAACCTCTGACCACTCACCCTAACGGCCCATACCATGTTCCCATGCTGACCCCCACCTGGATACAGCCAACCAGACCCTGAGGAACCTCCTCTTCACTGCTGGGGGGCAGGCCTCCCACATGGAGTCGCTTTACCTTCAGGCCCTGTAGTTCACTCCCCACTGCCATGGTGTCCTGGGGGAGGGGGACAGTCAGCACTGGAGGTGTGGGGGTGCCTGATGGATCCCTGCCCTACCCCAGAGTTAGTCTTGACCTTGTCTTAGCCCTGCATGACCATCCTCTGTCTCTCTGGACCAGGGGACGGGTCTGGGAATGAGCTGCCCCGGAGTACGGAGGACCCACTGTAGCATGGGGGATGGGTAAGAGCAAGATTTCGGTCAAGAACTGGGCCCAGACGGGTCTCTCTCCTGGACCCAAATAGACCCTGAAATTTCATGGCTTTGAGGAGATTAGGGCAGGGACCATAGAGGGTTTCCAAGAGTTAGGGAATGTACTGGCTGCAGAGATACCCCAAGACCAGGCCAGAAGTCTGGAGAGCCTCTCTGACATGAGCAGGCCTGGCAGCGGAGCAGCCTGACTGGCAGGGTGGGCTCAGAGCAAGGGTATGAGGAGGGCACTGCAGGGAGAGTGGGGTGCAGTGGAGAGAATTGAGAGGAAATGGACTGTGGGGGGGGTCAAATGAGGTGGGTCTGGTTGGAAGACTGAGAATGAACTACCACAGAGTAAGCGATCAGACCTGAAAGAGGCTAAAGTCCAATGAGACCATGAGGACATGGTGGCCCCGCCGGCCCCCTGGCTCCTCCTGCAATTCCAGCCGCAGATCGTGCCACCGGCCATCACTGACAGTCACCTGGTCCAGGAGGAGATGGGCAGCACGGCCCGAGCCCCTGGTCACTGTCACAGACAGCAACCCCCGATCAAGCTGCAGATAGAGAAGCACAGCCCTGAGGTCAGGGCCCCAAGCTGGGCTGGGGCTGGGAGTGTCAGGATGCGAGGTCCGGGGGCTCTGACATCAGCACTGCAGGGCCAAGGCTATATCTGGCACACAGGGGGTTGTGCCCAGGGACGTCATGTTGCTGAGAGTGAAGTTAGGGGGCAGACGTCAGGATCAGGGGTCTGGGATCGGTGCCGCTAGCACAAAAGAGACATGCTGGGGCCCTGCGCCTGCAAGGGATATCATGGTGGGAAAGAAGGTCAAGGGCTAGGATCCCGAGCAAGGTCAAGTATGGTCAGTCCACCTGGTAGGAGCATGCGGTATGACCAGGCTCAACCCCAAAGGAGTGTTGCTGGTGGCATTTGAAGCTGAGACCTGAGGGTCTGGGAAGGGGCCAAGAGGATAGACACACCTGACAGAGGAGCATGCTGTGTGGCCCAGCCTGCAATTGCATCAGGACTCCCTGTGTCGCCCGTGTCCGGAATGCCAGCCCCAGGTACCATGGCACAGACACAGCCATGTCGTTTCCAAAGTCCCAGCTGAGTGTGCCATTGCCATGGAAATGATGGGGGTAGGCCATGGCTGAGGGGATAAAAAGAGCAGGATCACAGGCCCCACCTCAGGAACAAACCTTACCCTGCAGGCCCCTCTTGCCCCATGCTGCCCACTCACTGAGCCTACAGTCTTTGCCACCGAAGCCCACAGGGCAGTCGCAGCTGAAGCCGCCCCAGCGTTCTGAGCAGAAGCCGCTGTTCTTACAGGGGCCCGAGTCACAAAAGTGCAGCTTGGCCTGGCAGCCTGGGAGAGGAAGGCACATGGAGGGTGTGAGAACATGGAGGGCCGGGGGGCACGAGTGCTAGACAGGACACAGGGGTCCGGGGGGACAAAAGTGGCCACGATTTCAGCCCTGTGTTCTCTCAGGGTAGAGTTGGAAGGAGGTGGGCCCTAAAGGCTAGGCTATTGCACAGTGCTTGCCCACAAAGGAAGCAAAGATGAGGTCAGATTTGGAATCACTCCATGTAGCCCTCCACCGCCCCCCTCTAATATGGGGACATGGCCTACCTGCCATGGTGCCGTTGTTCGCAACAAAGGCTGCCATGTCCACTCGGCGGCCATCAATGTACAGGTCCCGCATGCAGCCAACGAACTCCTTGTGCGACACGGGGAAGTTCTCGGGGAGGTTGGGGACACCCCCCAGGAGCAGAGGGCCCGTCAGGTCCAGGGACCTGGGGATCAGGGGTCCACATCATTGTTGGGATGGGGGCCAGGGTAGGGGTGCTCCTGAGGGCCACAGGAAGTGTGTGTGTCGGGGGTAGGACTCAGAGGGTAAAGATGATCTAGGGGGGAGGGTAAGGTCAGGCTAGGGAAGAAGCTGGGGCCTAACTTCAGTTGTGGGCGTGCAAAGGAGAGCTCATGATGGACAGATGGTCTGAGGAAAGGTGAAAGAGGGGTCGAGGGCTAGGATGAAAGAGTGAGGCATTTGGGTGGTTGGTGAAGAGTCTGGGGCGCCAAGTGGGGATGTGGGGCATTCAAAAGGAGCAGGGAGAGTGCAGCCTAGGGGCTGAGTTCCTGGGGACCATGTGCAGGAATGGGGAGTCTGGGGTAGAATACAGGGATGGAGCTAGGGTGAGGTGGGGTTTCAGTGTCCTAATGGGGAGAGGGAAATGGTGATTTGGGGAAGGATAGGGAGTTTGGTAGGCTGGGGTGGGGAGTGGGATATATGAAAGGTTGGGGTGGGCTTTGGCAGACAGAGGGCATGGGGATCAGGGGCTGGGGTCTCACTTCTTGGAGCTTGTTTGCACACCAGCAGCCGCACATGAGTAGTTGCCAATCTCAGCACCGAACTGCAGAGCCACGGCCACGTCGCAGTCATCCACACTCAGCACAGCCACCTTGTCCTTGGAGGGGCCCTGAGCACCCCCCAGGGCATCTGTCCGGGGCTAGAGACCCAGACATACCACTCAACAGGACCCCCAGGGTGACCCCTGAGAGGCAGAATCTGGCCTCCCAGCTCCCCTCACACTCCCATGCCAAGGGTGGTGCCCACCTTGTTGTAGTATCTCAGATGCACGGTGTGCCACTGTCCGTCACTCAGGCCCCCTGGAACTGTAGGGCTGACCACTGTGTTGGACTCACCTGTGGGGAGGATACATGTGGAAGGTTGTCTGGAGGTGCCTAGTTGCCTCGCCCTCCCCACCCCAGTCATAAAAATGCAGCTACTCCCAGAATGTAGCATACGGTCCTGGATACATCAGGTCAGTCCCATCCACTGGTGACCACACTGGCTCGACCAGAGTGCCAGAAAGGAGACAGATAGGAGAGACAGGAGATAGGACACACTTCTGGGCAGATAGGAGAAGCACACACTTCTTGGAGAGATGGACCTTCCCGCAGAGAATGGGTAGGAGGGTCAGATCCTCACTGATGTCTGTCTGGCATGGAAGTAGGTATTTAGGGGTGCAGTGAGGCAAACCCGAGGGGACTTGAGGCTTATACCCCCGAGCCATCTCACCCACGCATGTACACTCGCCCACACACACATCCACGGGAGCACCCACCCGTGGAATATGTAAGCCGCACTTGCCCGGCCACGAGCTCCAGGGCCAGGAAGTCGTGCTTCTCGTTCAGGCGCCCGTTGTAGAAGAGCAGCCCACTTGGCTGCACCGTTGCGAACCTGGATGGGGTGGACAGGGAGCGTCATGAGCAGGACACCTGGCAACCACCACCCCTCGACAGAAGTTTCGCGGGGCGCCCGCACAGGCTCGGATGGGGCAGGAAGTGATGAGAAAGGATGCCGTGATGTCAGGGACAGTGCAGGACGTCAGGGACAGAGATGTTCCGAGACACCCAGGTGGGGCATCCGGGGAGGGGGCAGTGTCCTGTGGGACATCAGGGTAGGTCAGCTGGAAATCGGAGTCAGGATCATGGACGGAGTAGGGTCATGGAGGGACGACGTGGAGGCGCTCAGATATAACGGGCGAGCACCTACGAGAGGGACAGCGTGAGGTGGAAGCGCTGCCGCAGGCCACGGAACATGACGAACGAACTGGGAGGGAAGGAGCGCGCCGCCACCTCGCAGCGCGGGCCCTCGAAGGCGCCGCCAGCCGGACACTGGCAGCGGAAACCGCCGTCGGGCCCGTCAGCACAGGTGCCCCCGTTGCGGCAGACGCCGGGGACGCAGCGTCCGGCCTCCGTGTCCAGCTCGCAGTCTTCTCCTATGGTCAAAACGCGGCCGGAGGTCACCGCCCGCGCGGACTCCAGCGGGGCCCGCCCCTCCAAGGACTCCCAGCCCTCTGAAAGGGCGAGCTCCCCGTGGGCACGCCACCTGTCAGCCTGGCCCCGCCCCCACGCTCCCGCGGCCCCGGCCACGCCCACAGGGCACGCCCCCTGCTACGGCCACGCCCCCTTCACAGCCTCAGTCCCGTCAAGGCCTCTCTCTCTTCCTTCAGGGCCTTATGCTCCTGCACTGCCGGGCTCTACCGCCTCGCCCGAACCGCGCCCACTCGACCCCGGTAGGCTCAAGACTGACGCCGCACCCTCACTCGCCCCCACGCTCTACCCAAGGCGCCCCAGCCCGGCAGCCTGCCCACCTGTGAAGCGCGGGCGGCACACGCAGGTGTAGCCTCCCTCGCGCCGCGCGCAGGCGCCGCCGTTCCGGCACGGGTTGGAGTAGCAGAGGTCTAGCTCTGTCTCGCAGAAGTCTCCCGTGAAGCCGGGAGGGCAGCGGCAGCGCAGGCCTGCGATGGGCTGGATGGGTCGGAAGAGCGTGGAGGCCGAGGCCAGGAAGGGCGCGGACGAGTCAAAGCGCAGTACCGACACGCACTTCATGTAGTTCTCACAGGGCTCACGCAGGCACACGTTGTCGTCGAAGGGCAGCACTTCCAGGAGCGAGCGGGCGGCAAGGGCCGCGCGGCGCACGTATAACTGCTCTTGCAGCTCCTCGGAGCTGAACCAGGGACCCGCAGCGCCCGCCCCGGCCCCGCGTGGCGCCAACGCCGAGAAGCTCACATTGAGCACGGTGCCCCCCACGTCTGTGTCGTTCTGGATGTTGAAGATGAAGACGTCCTCGGCGGGTGTGGCAAGCACCGCGGCCACGCCCTCCAGGAAGTGGCCCAGCAGTGGTGACAGAAAGCGCTCCTGCCACATGTTCTCGAGGCGTACGGTCAGGCTGTTGGCCAGCAACTCCTCCGTGATGATGACCACGCGCAGCACACACTGCGCCGTCACGCTGTGCAGCCCATCTGCGGGGGGGTAGGGACAGAGATCAGTCTGGAGTCAGCGGCTGCCCCTCCCCGAGACTCAGAGGGCTGGGGTCAATGAATACCTAGACCCCCAGCACCTGAGTCAGCAGGCTGACCTTGCCAGGACACAGGGGGTCTGGGGCTTGTGACCACCAGCATCAAGGTTCAAAGTTGCTGCTTCCTCTCCCCTCCCTCCAGCACCAGCAGAGATCTGAGCCAGCCCATGGGTCAGTAAGCCATTCATCCAACAGCACACAAGAAGGTCCCTAAGTGGTCAGTAACCTACCCTCCCCCAGGTTATCATGGTCAGCAAGACACCCTCACTCAGAACTTAAAGAGGAGCCAGGGCCCCTGACAACCCACCCCTATCCTCAGGCATTGCATAACCAGCAAAACATCCCCTCAAATAAACAAATGGGGTTCTAGATCAAGGATTACCCATCCCCTATCTCTGGTCAGCAAACTGTTTTCCCAGCCCCACCCCACAGAACCCTGGCTCAGCAAGCTCCCTCTCCTCAGGAAGGTCTTGGACCCTGACCACCCACGCTCTCCTCAGCATTCTTGGGTCAGAAAGCTGCCCATTACCCCAGACCCGGGTCCCGTGATCTCAGTGGCCACCTCTCAAAATGAGAATGAGGTGCTTATATCCCTTGTCCCCAGGCTCTAGTACACATTGAATGGCCAATAAGGATTGGTTGTTGAGTGAACTTAGGGATAAATGAAGGCTGCTCCTTCTTTGGCAGAGCCAGGAGCCCACGCTCCAGAACTGGGGAATGAACATCAATTGAAGCCTAGCTCCCAACCTCTGGAGCAGTAGGCAGAATTGCAAGAGGCTCTCCCACCTGCATCTGCCTATGAGGGAGTGTTTGTGGAAGTCTGGGGCTTGGGAGGTGGGAAAGAGGGAGGTGAGCCTCTGGACATTTTCCGGAAGGGCAGGGACTCAGTCAGTCCCTTAGATAGCAGCCAGGCCAATGTGGGCCCACTCTTTGTCTGAAGCTGCCAGAGTAAGCTGCTGTTCTTGACCACTAAACTATTGGCCTACCTCCCCTGTACAGATGAAGGTCAGATTGGACCCAAAGTAATGCTTCATCTGAACAAGGGTGTGGTGTGGGCTGACTGGCCCATATTGGCTTTTCCTGTGACCTCCAGAACATTAACCCAGGACCTGCAGCCTTTTGGGGGTAGGGGCACTATCTTTAGTGTAGTAGACAGTTCATACAGTCTTTATGGGGTCTGCTAGATGTCCTAGAATCTTTGGGGTTCTGTGGAGTCTACCCAAGACCCTAAGCAGAGACTATGTGAACCTAACCTGTGAAGTCTATGGCAGACCCTGTGAGGTGCAGGAACTCAGCACTTAAGGGATTCTTGGAAGGCTTGGGAATACTTCTTTGGTTTGATGCCCTGTGGAGCCCCTGAGGCCCTGACACGTTGAGGTCACTGGGTCACTTGCCTATCCCCACCCCTCCCCTTACCTGTGACAGTCACCAACATGGAAGCCACCAGTGGGCGGTTGTTGTCTAGCTTGCGGCTGAGTCGAAGCTCCCCACTGGTCTGGTTGACCACCAGCAGCTGCAGCTCATTGCCCCGCTCAAAAGAGTAGAAAAGGTGGTCAGAGACATCAGGGTCATAAGCTGGGATGCGTCCAATAACACCTGAGGGGAAGGTGTCTGAGCGGTTGGATACGTAGTTGTTGAAGAGGATCTGGAAGTTGTTGAGCACAGGGCTGTTGTCGTTCTGGTCAACCAGGCGGACGTGCACAGTGGCCCGACTGACCAGAGGGGCAGACGTGGCCTGCACCACAATCACATATTCCTGGCGAGCCTCATAGTCCAGGTCAATGAGTGCAGTCAACTCTCCAGAGAAGATGTCCATTTGGAACAGCTCAGGGATGTTCCCCTCCACAATCTGGTACATTATATGGGCATTGGGGCCTTCATCAGGGTCTACTGCAGTGATCTGAGCCACCACGGAGCCCACAATGCTGTTTTCCTTCACTCGCACCTCAAACTCCTCAGCTGGGAAGACAGGTGCATTGTCGTTTACATCCTGCACCGTCACCTGGATGCTGACTGGAGTTCGCAGTGGGGGCACACCTCGGTCTACTGCGTAGGCAGTAAGTTCATATACCGGCACTGCCTCCCGATCCAGCCGCCTCACTGTGCGGACAATACCAGAGGTGGGCTCAATGGTAAAATCTCCATCCCCATCTTCCCCATTCTGGAAGGTGTACTGGACCCGGCCATTGGCATGAGCGTCCCGGTCAGTGGCTGAGATCTGCAGGACACTGGTGAAAGGTGGGGCATCCTCAGATACCAACCCTGTGTAGTGGGAAGCCACAAACTGTGGAGCGTTATCATTCACATCATTGACCATCACCTCCACATAAGTGGTGTCTGCCTTCTGTGGAATGCCGTTGTCCCGAGCAGTGATAGCCAGTGTGTAGGTCACCTGGTCCTCATAGTCCAGTGGAGCCTGTAGTGTAATGGCCCCTGAATCTGCATTAATTCGGAACTGGGGCAGGTTGTCCTCCAGGAGATAGGTGATACGAGCATTCTCCCCCACATCATCATCAGAGGCACTGATGACCACCACCGTGCTACCCACTGGCCGATCCTCATTCACATTCACGGAGTAGTGGGCACTTTGAAAGACAGGCCGGTGAGTGTTGGCATCTGTGATGTTGATGTGCACATAGCAGTGATCATGAAGGGCACGGTCTGAAGCGGTTAGCACCAGCTTGAAGTAGCGTTCCTGCTTGTAGTCCAGTGGTAGAGCCAGTGTCACCAGACCTACACCCCCCTGGGTGCTGATGGCAAAGCGATTCCGGGTGTTGCCGCCTGTGATCTGGTAGCTGATGGCACTGTTGGCATCGCGATCTACGGCAGTCACACTGACCACCGTGGTGCCCACAGCTGCATCCTCATTCAGCCGTAGGTGGTACTCCTTCATTGTAAACTCAGGCCGATTGTCATTAACATCTAGCACAGTTACTGTGACACTGGCTGAGGCCGAGAGTGGGGGTATGCCATGGTCTCGGGCCTCCACACCAAAGAAATAATGCTCCACAGACTCACGGTCCAGGGGACCACTCACAGAGACCCAGCCAGTGGCACTGTTTATCACAAAGGGCATATCAGGTGCCACACCAGTTAGGGAGTACTCCAATCTGGCATTCTCCCCATGGTCCGCATCCACTGCCTGAATGTGGATGACCGAATGGCCCAGGGGTGCGTTTTCCAGTACAGAGACCTGGAAGGGTGTGCTGACAAAGATAGGTGTATGGTCATTGATGTCCACTACCTGGATGCTGGCCAGGCCTGTGTTGTTGGACAGTGGTGGCCGGCCTGCATCCTGCGCCCGGATGCGCAAGGCATACTCTCGCTCTGCCTCAAAGTCCAGAGGTGCCACCACCTGGATCTCGCCCGTGAGGCTGTCAATTGCGAAATGGCCACGACTGTTGCCGCTGATAATGTTGTAGTGCACCAGTCCGTTGGCATCCTTGTCCCGGTCAGTGGCTGTGACGCGTAGTACCACCGTGTGGGGGCGCACATCCTCGCGTACCTGCGCCACGTAGCGCTTCTCGCTGAATTGGGGCGCGTTGTCGTTCTCATCCAGCACGGTGATGTGCACACGCACAGTTGCGGAGCGCGGCCCGGGCTCTTGGCCCTGGTCGCTGGCCTCTACCACCAGCTCGTAGCTTTCCATGTGTTCGCGGTCCACGCGACCGCTGGTGCTTATGAGGCCAGACCGCGGATCAATCTCGAAGGCGGCGGAGGCAGCGGCGCGCGCAGCTGGCGGCCCCACGAAGCGGTAACGCAGATTGGCGTTGGGGGGCGCGTCGCCGTCTGTGGCACGCAACTGAAGAATGGGGTAGCCCTCCTCCACGTTCTCGCGAAGTGTCTCCCGGTATTGCGCCTGCTCGAACACCGGCGAGTGGTCGTTGCGGTCGGCCACTGTAACGGCCACCATGGTGGTGGCCGAGAGGCGCGGCGAGCCGTGGTCCTGCGCCGTCACGCGCAGGTAGTGCCGCTCCATGCTCTCGCGGTCCAGAGCAGCCTCTGTACGGATGAGGCCGCTCAGTGGGTCAATGCTGAACAGCTCCAGCGAGCGGCTGTTCATGAGCGCAGCCAGAGAGTAAACTAGGCGTCCGGCCTCGCCTGCGTCCGGGTCCTGCGCCGCTACGCGTAGCACCGCGGTGCCCGCCACCTCGTTCTCTGGCACTAGCGCCTGATAGTTGTACTGCGGAAACTGCGGGTGGCGGTTCGCAGCGCGACGGCGGCGGACCCTGCTTGCTGGGGATATTCTCCAGAATCTTGGCTGAGCCAAGACCCCCGGAGGGCGCGGCCCCGGGCGCTGCGGGAGGAAGAAGCGGCGGAAGAGACCACGCGAGCGCATGCGCTCGGGCGTCGGCTCGGGAGCTGTCCGAGACTCGAGCGGTGCTGAACCAGGAGCGGGAGCTGTCCTCTCTGTGCGCGGTGCTGAATCCAGCCCAAGGCCAGATCCCGCAGCCCTGGGGGTACAGTCCGGATGGGAGGCTGTCCTCTCTGCTCGAGATGTCTCAGTTCTCTCGCCCTGACCCCTGCGCTTCGGCGCCCACAATTCCCCGCAGCAGCGCATGGTTCCCACTTTTTTTGGGGTGCCTCTCCCAGCATTCCTCTGGGAGGACACCAGCTTGTAACCACGGGGCCGAACCAGAAGGTCAGAAGGGAAGGCCGAGTTGGTCTCCAGGCTCGGGACCCCTGGGGACAGAGCCTCTGGAGACAGACTATCTCTTCGCAAGGGTCCTGACTGCCTGCAAGAGGAGACCTCCGCGCGCCAGCATAACAGAGATCCTGGTCCCTGTCCTGTTTCTCGCCCGCGGCTGTTTAATGCCTGGACCCCATATTTTGCCCCCAGCCCCGCGTCCGCCTGCTCAGGGGGCCCTCGACCACTCTGGGCGCTTTGCCTTCCCTCTCGGGGCCCCACGAAGACAGGCTCCCTGACTCCCAGACCAGGCTCTCCATCCTCCTGGACCCCGGGCGTCTCGGGACAAAGAGCTAAGGCTCCGCCACCGGTCCGCGCCCCTGGCCCCGTAGCGGCAGCTACTTCTGGGTCCCAGCCTTGGCCCCCGTCGACCCCCAGCTCCTCCCGGCTGAGAGGGAACAAAGAGAGGAGGAGAAGGAGCAGGAGTAGTGGGGTCGTTGGCCCCCTGAGACTCCACCACGGCGGCCGCCTCGCCATCACCCCCCGCCTCCCCACACGGCCTCCACCGCCCCTCGCCTCGGTCCGGGCCTTGGGCCCGCCCCGCCGCTCGGGCCCCCTCCCGGGCCCCTGCCGCCGCCCCGGTCCCCCGCCTCTCGGCCTGTCGCTCCGCGCCGCCTCCGCCCTCTGGGCACCATCTACTCCGCGGCCAGAACCCCTTTGGCGTGCGGCTCCGGCTTTTGCCGCCCCCACCACAGCATCCCCGAAGCTGCTGCCGCCTCCCGCCGCTCCAACATGGCTCCCGGCCTCAGCGATGGTTCGTTCCACCTCCGCCCCGAAGGCCCAAATCCGGTGGTACAGCCCGTCGCGCATGCCGACTATGACTGCTGAAGCTATTTTCGCCATCTTTGTTGAGGGCAAAGCATAACTGCTGCCCGCGGTGCTGAACAGGGCTAGGAGGTTCGCCGCCCCTCGATCCACCCCCCTTGCTTTGAGCCACCGCCCTCACCCGCCTTCCCCCTTTTAGGCGCGGTCCCAGCTACATCTCCCATCCTTTCTTCTGCTTGCAGGTGTCTTGTCCCCCTTCCTGAGCACTAGTTCCGAAACCTGTCCGGGATTTTGGCCTGAAAATTTGGTGCCCATGACGTGCAGAGAGCGTTCTCCTGACTCTTGGCATGGTTACCATGTGGAATCCTGGGGGTGGAAGGGACGTTGACTGGATGAGGACCTGGGACGCCAGACGCAAAGTTAATAGCTTGAACTGTTCGATCATTGAATTTTAACTCATGACACATGTCGCGACCATCTGCCTTTTTGGAGCGTCTCTGCAGAGCAGGGACTGGAGGTGACCCGACCAAGGCGTGAGTAGAGACCGAACTCTTCTCTGCCTTGCTGGATCCCAGCAGTATCCCGCTCTGGGGACCCCTCCACTGAAGGCTACACCCTCTTCCAGGCCGCAGGTCTCGAGTGCTCTGGGATGCCACGTGGAGCCCGAAGTTGCCACAGGGCTACTGCCACGGCTTCCTCGGATCCCCGCCCCTCGCCCGCCACGACCGCGTCCCTTAACCCCTTGAAGGGACTAGCGGAAGCTCAACCTTCCTCCCACGATTCATTATAGTTCTCCCAGCGCTGAGCAACTCCAGGCGCCAATCGGTACGAGCTGGCCAATGGGCAGACACGGCGGAATGGACGTCACAGAAGACGACACGGGGTTGAGGGAGAACTATTGGCACAATGGGAGGCTCCGCCCCCGACGGCGGACTCATTGTCTGAGGGGAGGGTTCTGTGGCTTCCAGGCTGGCCGGGAGAGATCATCCTGGAGGCTTTCTACGGTCGTGCCGGCAAAGGCAGCAGCGGCAACGCCCTGCAGCGTCATGTGTGAAGGGCGCGGGCGTCCCGGGACCGAGGAGGGGTTTAGGGCTGGATTCCAGAACGCACCAAGGGGCGCGGCTCCTCCTAGGAACTAACGGAAAACTCCTGGCTAAGGCCTCCGGCCCACTCCGATGGTACCTATGACATCATCATCAACCAATCAGACGGCACATTCTTTGGCCTCTTGACTTCTTCGCTTCCGGGAGGTGGGGTTCCCGTGGACTCCACCTCCCGAGCGCTCTGCCTACGGAGAGCCGGCCGGTGGTCTCCAGAATCTGAGGATTCCTCAAAAGTCGGAGATTTGCCCCGGGTGTGTTGTCTGGGTTCCACTCGGCGTGAGGGTGGAGCATCTGGTGCGCCGCTGAAGGGGAAACTCGGCTGGATGGGGGCCCAGTCCGTGGAGGGGCTGGAGGGGCTGGAGGGGCTGGAGGGGCTGGAGGGCCGAGGCCGAGGTTTTGGCTGCACGTTTGCCCTCCGGGTCCACGATCTAGCGAATGCAGGGCACAAAACTTTACACCAACCAAGGAGTGAGGCAGGCGGAACGCTAGGGGGAAGGGTGCTAGGGTCCCGGAGGAGGTGCCTCAGCCAACTTAGCGACTGGGATGGCTTCCCGCTAGAGAAAATGCTTGAGCAGAGCCTCGAATAACCAAGAGGAAGTCTGCCGCTGAGAGGGAAGGAGGAGCCATCCTAGCTCTGGGAGGCTACGTGGGCATATGCAGAGGCGTAAAGAACCACCGGCCGAGGGAAATAAGCTCTGCTGTCTTCACTAGGGCTAGCGGTGGCTTCAGCGGATCCTCCTGTGGAGAGCAAGACCTAGACTTCTTAATACCCCTGACTCGCGGTGTGACTGCGGTGGCTATCCGTGTCGCGCCCTACTGTTCCTGCCTCCACTGCTGTCCTCTCTAGCTGCTGTACCTTGGGGGCCTCCCGCTCCCCATGTGTACTCACCTCCGCGCCCCACCCCCAGCGGCAGCTGGTAAAGACGGAAACCAAGTATTGGTGATAGTTTCTCCCTTCAACTCCAGACCTGCCCCTACTTCCTAGGAACATAGCAAGATCCCTACGGTTCATCCTCTGTCTTGTCTTTCCATCTCTAAGCTAGAGGGTCCACCCAAGGGCTCAGAAACCTGGGTTGGAGGCTGCTGTGGGATAGATGGAGAGCCGTCCAGAGACCAGAGGGCAAAGGCTGGGCAGAAACTGCTCTCTAGGACATCTTGGCCCTCACTTCCTGCCTTTTCTTTCTACCCTGTGTTTAGCGCCCCCCCCCCTCAGTCAGGTACCTTGCTGGAAGAGCAAGCCAGAAGACCTGGCCAACCCATCCAGCTAATTATCCAATAGTTCTTTGATCTCACTGAGATCTCCAGTTCATCATTCCTCACCTCCTCAGTTCCTTACCTTTACCATTAGCCTAATAGAATCCAGTGTTATAACAACTCAACTGCCCTGCTTTTCTTAGATAAACATGGGCTAAAACCTAACCCAACCCAAAATAGACTATCTGTGTATCCCTCCCCTCTGGAGCAGCAGAACATTACAAGAGGAAAACATTTTACATTCGTGACCACAAGTCTCAATACTATATCAGAAAGCATAGCCAGTGCTGTTAAGGCAGGAAAAATAATAAAAAGTTATGAGGATTGGAAAGGAAAAAATAAAACTTACGCACAGGCAATAGGGTTGGGTGTGTAAAAAATTTTAAAAAGACCTATAGATAAGTTATTAGAGTAAGCTTAGCAAAGTTCTTGAACACAAGGTCAATATATGAAAATTAGTTGCAGATCACCTGGCTGGCTCAGTTGGTGGAGCATGCAACTCTGGGTCTTGGGGTTGTGAGTTTGAGCCCCACGTTGGGTGTAGAGATTACTTAAAAATAAAATCTTTAAAATAAAAATAAAAATCAGTTGTAATTTCTCTATGTCAGCAACAGAAAAAAAATTTTAAATATTTACAAGAGCGTCAAGTAACAAAATGCCAGGAATAAAGCTAATAAAAGTCATGTGATGACTCTTTACACACACACACATTGAAAGAAATAAAGACATAAATGGAGTGAAAAGCTATGTTCAAAGATTGGAAGATTTAGTATTGTAAAGATGCCATTTCTTCTAAAATTTTCATTGACATATGGATTCAGTGCAACTCCAATAAAATCCCAGTGTGTGTGTGTGTGTGTGTGTGTAAACTGATAAACTAGGTTCTAAAATGAGGGCCAGGAATACCCAAGAGAGTCTTGAAAACCAAAGTAGGAGGACAGCTTCCTCTATTGGTACAAGAAATGTTCAGAAACCAAGACTATGGTTCCAGAGCAGGAATAGACTGCTGGAACATAACCCAGAGATGGGCCTAAAGATGTGTGGAGACTTGAATTTTGGTGAGGGTGGCTCTAAGAGTCAAATGGGGAAAAGATGGGTTTTTCAAAAAATAGTGCGGGTTCTGTTGGATATCCATGTAGAAGAAGTTAAATGAGAACCCTACTTCTTATTACCCACGTAATCAATTCCAGATAGATTTGACATTTGAATATGAAAGGAAAGACAACACATAAGATCTTCATACTTTAAGCACAGATTTATTAGGATACAAAATGCACTAACCACAAAGAAAGTCCTGAAAAAATGGATTACATTACAACTAAGAACATCTTTTCATCAAAAGACAACATTAAGGATGGGAGAAGATATTGCAAGATAGACAACCCATGGACTCATATGCCACATACATATCACAAATCAACAAAAGATAGACAACCCAGCAAACGAATGGACAAGAGATTTGAACGGGTACTTCACAAACGATCCAAATAGCCAGGAAACTAGTGAAAAGGTGCTCAACCTCTTTAGCCATCAGGGAAACGCAAGTTTAAAAAATAAATACTACTATGGCCTAGGGGAATGACTTAAAAAAAAAAAAGCCTGACAATACCTTTTTGGGAAAGAGAAGCTGGAACTCAGCATGACGAGGGAGCATACACTGGTAAAGCTACTTTGCACAACTATCTGGAGAGCGGGCTTTCGACCCTGTAGTTCCACTCATGAGAACACACCCCCAATATAATGCACACGTGGGACAAGATGACCTGGGTAACAATGTCCCTGATGCCTCTGTTCATAATAGACAAGAACTGGAAACTGAGCGGTCACCAGCAGTGAATAAATGAGGGTATATCCCACATGACTTTGGGGGTGAACAAACTGCAACCACATACTAGGACACAGACGAATCTCAGAAACTTAATGGTGAATGAAGAAGCCAGACACAAGAGTTTATACTGTATGGTTCCATTTACGTCAGGTTAGGCAAAACTTATCTGTAATTCCCTCTAGGGAGGAGGTCTAGGGAGGACGTGCGTGTCAGGACAAGTGGGCTTTGGGGACTGGTGATAGTGTATTTCTTGACTTGGGTGGTGGTTGTATCAGCATTCTCTCATAATTCATTCAGCTGTACTCGCTGTATACTGTACTTTTCATGGTTATGTTATTCTTCCATAAAAAGAAGAGAAAAAAGATTGTTTTCACCTACTTGGAGCCTCTGTTATCTTTCGGGGACCGAGCAGGCATGTGATCTTCACCCAACGCCTTACCCTGGCGTTGCCAGATATGTGGGTAGCCTGTGGTCCGTAGCGCGTGTCCCACAAGCACCTTTATGTACCCACTTCTACCTCAGAGCTCAGCCCAAACCCCCATCCCTCACTGCCCTTCAGAATCTCCTTCGGGTTTTTTTTCTTGGGCCCACGCACTGAACACTCCCGTTTGAGTGGCTTAGTTGTCTGTCTCTGCCCTCTTGTCTCACCACATCCCACATTTTCCATCCTTCCAAGCAGCCAAACGGGTGTTCTTGCAAAGCTAGTTCTCTCGCTGTGGAATTGTGTGGCTCATCATCTTTTCCCCTTACAGTTGTCATTTTGTTTTGAGAGTGCCATCAAGGTGTTTGCTGAGGGGGTCATGGAGTTCCGGATCCTCTCAGCGCCCGTTTGCTGCCAAAGGCCAGTATTTAACTCCGTCAGCGGGGGCTCTTGCGACCCTTACAAACACATGCCAGGGCCCCTTGGACAATTGCGCAGAAACTGACCAGGGCTTCTGACCCTCCTGCCACGGGTTCTACTTCGCTCATCACAGGTGCCAGCACTGGGACAGGTGGCACAGCACGGCCCTTGCCCTTCCCATCAGTGTGTGCATCGCAACAGCGAGCAGAGCCAAGCACAGAGGCTGTCGAAAGTTCCTGTCTCAGCTTGCTGAGGGACCTGTGCTTTTCACCGAGTTACTCTCTCTCAGGAGCATCACGGTTCTCTGCCTTTTGCTCTCCAGTGAGGAAGGAGTCGTGACTGGAAGGCCATGTCACGGACTCTGATGTGAAAGGCAAGGCAGAACGCCGCCCAGGGTGAAGAGTGACCAGGTTGTGTCCCACAGTGCTACTGGGGGGGGGCATTTTGTCAGCCCCTCTTCAGGTCAGCAGGGGAGCCTGTGTGTTTAACCCGAGAATCAAGTTAGGGAAGGACATCTCATCAGCTTCCTGCTCTCTGCTTCCGTGACCTCCCTGTCAACGTTCCTGCCTCAGCTCCCCGAGGACCTGTGCCCGGGGGGACCCCACCCCTCACCCTGGCCTCTTCTGTGCTTCTTGCTGCATTACAGTCCTGTTGGGAAAATAATGGAACAGCCATCTGCCTTCAGCACCCCAGAGAGAAAAGAAAAGTTGTGATTGAAGTCACAGTATCAGTAATTCTGAATGTGTGCAAGTGTGGGATGAGGATTATCCTGGGTGAAAGCTGGACGGAACTAATGAAAACCACTTCTGACTGGTGTCTGCCTGTGGCCTCCTGACCCTCCCCCATTTATGGCAAGAGCCTTTGTTAACTTGGGAGCCCACAAGGAAAATGACGTTTTTGCCAGCTCGGTCCCCAACTGTCTGCCAACAGTAGTGCAAGCCGAACCCCACACCTGTCGAGATACTCTTTTTGCCCTATGTAATGACCACATCTCTGAGGCTGTAAAACGAGGGGATCCTGTTGTACCCACTGACAAACGAGGAAGGGAACAGAGCTGGGCAGGGCCTGCATGTGCTGGGAGGCTGGGGTGGGGCCCACTTCATTTGAGAACAGCTACGAAGGATAGGGTTTCAACATGGGAGAAGGGAGGTCTGCAAGGGCGGTCACCTGAAAACAGGCCGCGTGGGGCACTCACTGGCTTAGCTGTGGCCCCGGAGAAATGGGAACTCACGGAGAGAGGCTGAAACAGGGCTCAAGGGACCTTGATGGACAGGCCTATTAGGGACCATCCCCTCCTCATGCTGGAGAGGTCAGGGCAAGCAAGTGACAAGGTCCTGAGGCCCCAGCATCCCTGCCCATCCTCTCCCACCCCCACCCAGGATCGTGCAGGGTTGCTGATCACACAGCTGTTTCCGGATGCCTGTGATTTATTCCCGAAGGTGAGCTGCAGGACACAGGAAAATACACATGGCTTTTCAGTCTATGTTTTTACGGAGAAAATAGACTCTGTCATTGGCTTTCTCGGGACCATCACCCTATCCTGTGGAGCTCCAGAATAGATGGCCCATCTCTAAGATTCTGCTCTCGAAGCAGGAGCTTGGCCAAGACCTCTGGGGGTGGGAGCAAGGGAAAGCAACCCCCACAGGGAGGGGGGAGCACATGAGCAGCACTTACTGCAAAGCTAAGGCAAAGAACAGAGCTGGCGGAAGGCGCCTCCCCTTACCCCAAGGACATGGCTTGCTGAGGCCCAGGACCCAGACTAGGCAAGACAAGGATGGGGGCTCTGGCCCAGCCCGGAGCAGCAGCAGGGCTCTGAGTGCGCGTCTGTGTTGAGGGGAGGGGGCATGCTGAAGAGGCGGCCTACTGGGAGATGGAGGGGCTTCAGCTCACACAGGCCCTCTGCCCCAGCAGAGCTCCCAGAGCGTGGTCCCCAATCCTGCACTTGGCCCCTCGCACTGGTTCTACTTCAGGTGTTGGGGGGGCCCTGCTCAGGTCCCTTCCACCACCACCTCCCCCACACCGTCTGTGCAAAACATTCTGAGGGCCAAGCCTCCGTGTCCCCTGCACCCTGACCAGGGCTGCAGGGAAGGGAGGGAAGGAAGGCGCTAGCTGGGTTCCTCGCCCAGCACAGGGAATTCCTTGCACATCTCTCGGACAATCATGCGGTCCATCTGGCCCTGGGGCGAGGCTTCCTCCTCGGTCAGGATGCGCCGCAGGGTGGCTTGCAGGTCGGGGAGCCGGTGGCGGTGCTGCAGGTAGGGCGTGGAGCGGATTACCGCGTGCATCAGGGAGAGGTACTCCACGCGCAGCTGTGGGAGGAGGGGCTGAGCTCAGGGACCCCAGGGAGGCACCGCCACTGCCACCAGACAGGAACAGGCCACCACGTGGGCCCCCGGGCCGTGGACCAGCTCACAGCACTGAAGATCAGGGCTGCACCCCCCAGCACCCACCATGTGCTTGGCCCAGAACTGGCCCTTGAGAGCCGCTGAGTAAGTAAATGAATGGATCATCCCAGACACAGACAGTCCCAGAACGTGGCCAGCCCACCAGAGTCCTGGCTCAGACAGGTGGCAAGGGGAAATGGCCAGCTTCTGCCCAACTTTACTGCTGGGCCCTCCCGGGGCCGCTGTCCAGTCAGAGGCCCCCCGCTTCCCACTCTCTCCTCCCACCCTGAAGATCTCACGCACACCCACAGCTTCAAATAATGACCCCCACTCACATCTCTGGCCTAGACCTCTCCAGTGAGCTCCAGAAGAGAATATCAACTGCCCACTTCTCATCTCCTGCAGACCTCAAAGAGACCCCCTCCACACATGTCCACCATCAAACTCCTGACCTTCCCATCCTCTCAAAACTGAAGACTTTCTCAGTTTTGTTTTGTTTTTTTTTTTTCCTTATGAAAGAGCACGGCTGTCCATCTGAACGCACAGGCCAGAAGCACAGGTGTCCTCTCTGATACCCACCCTGAGGTCCTGGCTGCCATCCTACCTTCTACATATGCCCTCGGTCCAGTGCTAACATCCCCCACCCCAGCACCTTTGGCTGAAAAAGCTTCAACAGCCCCTCCAGTCTGATACCCCAGCTGCTCCTTTTCCTCACTGAGACACCTAATCCACTAACTCACCCGCATCCCAGCACTTTCCCTCTGTCTGCCCCCCTCACCATCCCTGTCACCACCCCTCCCCTCCCTCTCTACTTGTGCTTAGGGGAGTCAATACCTTCTTCAGGCAGCGTCACCCTGTAACCCCCAACCCTGGTCAGATCTCAGCACCTGCAAATCAGCTCCCAGTATCTAAGCAGTGGACAGCCCCAAGGCCAGGCACAGGCCTGAACCTCCTTCCCCACCACAAACTTCAGATGGACATGCACTGCCCTGGACTCCCACCACTTTTCTCTGCTACATTCACGCACCCTTAAGGACCACTGCCCACTTTCTTCTCAGTTTTCCAGATTTAAAGTGCCTAGACAGCCAGCCTTGTGCTTCATGGAGAAAACACGTGATCTTTCAGAAAGCTCTCTTCCCCTCCTAGCACCCGCAACTCACCTGTGCCCACCAAAATGAGCTGCCCTGGCTCCTGTTGGTGGATGGGGGGTCCCCCCAGAGGTCTGGTCCCTCCTCCACTGCCGGATCTACTTGACCCCTGCAGCAGCCCATTCTCCTGAACACGCCAGCCATTTCTTGATGCTTACTGGATCATTCCCTCTGACCCAGAGACCTATACCAGCATCTTCTACCTTTAAAACACTTCCTGAGGGGCACCTGGGTGGCTCAGTCATTAAGTGTCTGCCTTCGGCTCAGGTCATGGTCCCAGGGTTCTGGGATCAAGCCCCGCATCCGGCTCCCTGCTTAGTGGGGAGTCTGCTTCTCCCTCTCCCACTCCACCTGCTTATGTTCCCTCTCTCAGTGTATCTGTCTCTGTCAAATAAATAAAATCTTAAAAAAAAAAAAAGTTAAAAAAATTAAAAAAAAATAAAACACTTCCTGACCCCACATCTCCTTCCAGGGCTCCCCCCCCTTGCTCTTCCGCTCCCTTCATAGAAAAACTCACAGCAGTTGTCTCTGTTTATGGCTTCCAATGTCCCTCTCACTCCCCTCCAACTTCAAATTCTCTCTTACAAGTTCCATTCAGACCCTCTTCTCACCACTTCTCGGATACTGCTTATCAGTCACCTCTGGCCTCTGGGGGGCAATTCCAACGGCCAATTCGCAGCCTCTATCTTACTCAGGCTCCTAACCGTGGAGACAGCTCATCTCCCACCTCCCCCAAATCCTGCTTTGTGCTCCTGCTCTCTGGGTTTTCTCCTGGGCTCATCCCTACTTGTCCCCACTGTGCCCTGAGCCGAGGCCTGAGCTTCCGTCTGACCTGTCCACCTCACGCCCTCGGTAGTGGCCCTGAAGCAGGCTTCCCGTCACACCCGTGCACAGGCAACCCCAGTCCCAACTCAGCTCCACGGCTCCCTGGCGGGCTCTGTACCTGGATGACTAGCGGTATCTTCTCAGTCTTGACACATCAGAACACAGCCCTGTCTTCTTCCCCCTGAGAGTGCTTCCCCACCTCAGCAGTCACACTTCATCCACCTGGTTGCTTGACAGAAGTCCAGGGCAAGCCCTCAGACTCACCTCTGATACACAAACCTGACCTCGTCCCCCACGGCCATGGCCTCTCACTGCCGACCCGGGCAGCCCTGACAGCCTCCCCCCTCCCCTAGGCTCTCATACAGTCTACACTCCCTTTGCGGTGTCAGTCAGTCTCCCTCCTCTGAGACCCACGAGCTCCTGCTGCAGCCTCTGAGGCCTTGTGGAAAGGCCACCTCCTCCTGCCTGATCCCCTGGCTTCCTCCACCCCGGCTCTGTGCAGGCCGTCTGGCCCAGATCAGCTCACCGAGGCTCCTGTGGGTCTGGGCACACCTGCCATGTTTTCTGAGTGGCCCCCCACACTGGCCTGGCTCCAGCTGCAGCCTGTCCTCAGTCTCCGTTCAGTGTCCTGTCCCCCCTTCATTATGTTTCAGTGTCTACGCGGCTCCCACCCCCGCCGCAGCCACCTTGTCTCCAGGCGACAGGTCCGCGATGTGGCGCACGGTGATGTCGATGAGCGCCATCATGTCTGTGTGGTAGAAGATGGCAGCTGTGGCGGGGCTGGCGAACACATCCTGCAGGAACTTGAGGATGGAGTGTGGCGGCTGCGGCTCATGTTTGAAGATGCGCACGGGGTCATCTGGGAGGCAGGGGGAGGAGGCGTCAGGGTGGTCGTTGTGGGGAGCCCGGGGGGCACCGCAGGGAGTTATGGGGGTCACGGAGTCAAATGGCAGGGCAGTGGTACCACACGGATTCCTGGGCCCTCACCCCCTCTGTTCAGGAGCAACAGCAGCTTCTCGGAGAAGATCTTGACGTTGGAGTGTTTGCTCAGGGCCGTCATGATGACGTTCTGGTCAGGGGCTGAGGAAGGACATGGGTGTAGACCAGCGCACGGGCACCGCGCAGGGAGAGCCCCCGCGCTGGTCAGCCCCCTCCCGCCGGCCCCGCCCCCACCTGGCAGGTGCAAGTTGAGAGCTAGGAGCAGGTTCATGCACAGATCCGGCAGCTGCTCTGTGGTGTCCAGGGGCAGCCCGTCCTCGACGATGCTCAGCAGGAACTGGGCGAAGGGCGTGCCCAGGTGCTCTGGGAGGGGGCGCACAGAATCTGAGCCCTCCCTGCCTCTGTACGCCACCCAGCCCCCTGGGTTCCTGTGAGCCCCCGGGGAGGATGCCCTATCCCCGTCAGCCGTGGGTCCCCCAGGGCCCCGGGCTCCCAGCGGTCGGCGGCCTGCCCGCTTACCGTAGTGTGCGTAGGGCACTGCCTCCCCCATGGAGAAGACCATGGCCAGGATGAGGGCGGAGTAGCAGAGCTTCTGGTGATCTGGAGGGCAAGGCAGGCGGTCAGAGCCCCTACAGCGGGTGGGAACCCCCCACGCGGCAGGAAGCTCCCCGTCGCCTCACCCTGCGTGTCTGTCTGCATGTCCCGTGCCAGCTCCACAGGCAGCACGGACGACACGAGCGTGGAGATGATGGCTGCGTCCAGGCTGCACATGGCGCCAAAACACTTGAGAAGCAGCAGCCGAAGCGACGCCCGGTGCTCCTGGCAGGAGACCCTGTGCGCTCAGAGCCCAGAACCCCCACCTCTGCCCGGGCGCCTCCACGCCCCCGCCCCTCTGCCTCACACACACCATCTGGTAGTAGGCCACCAAGGCCAGGACAGACTCGAACTCATTCCTCTTGCACATTTTCTTGCAAACTTCAGGGTCTGCGTCAGTCTGTGGGGAGGAGGAAGTGGGACAGACTCAGTGTGAGCCTCGTGGCCACACGAGTGAGCTGAGTGCACGCAGGGGAGACTCTTGAGCAACGGGGGCGGGAGGGGAGTGTGGAGGGGGGGGACACCTGTGGGCCCCCACCCCGCACCAGAATGTGCAGCAGCTCCTCCAGGTAGCAGCGGATGACACCCTCGTCCTCGTACAGGGCCCAGCTGCGCTGCTGGGCATCGTCTTTCCGCCGAGCCAGGTCTGCAAAGATCACCTCCAGCCGCTGCTGGTCATGGCAGACCTGCCCTGAGGGCAGGGCTGTGCTCAGGTCCTGGAGGGGGGGAGGAAGAGGGGGAGGCATGGCTCAGCACACTCCTTGCCCATCCCCATCTCCAGGAAGCCCCCAAGGCTTGGAAGTCAACCCAAACCCTGAGGATGTCACAGGCATGAGCTCCAGGCCAACATCAGGCAAGGGTCCCCAGCCTCACCTCTCAGAGCTGCCTCTAGTTCGTGTCCTCCCAGAACCTGTGATGGGACCGGCCCCTGGTTCTCTTTCTTCCTCCCCTCTGCCCCGTCTCGAGCTCCCACTGAAGACCTGCTCCCACGGCCCACACCTCAACACCAACACTCCCAAGGGCACCAGCCCAGTTCTACACGCCCTCTGCAAGTAACCCCACTGCCCCCAGTCTTGATAACATGCTGGGACCAGATTCTGCGTGAGACACCCCTGCGGGGGCCTTCCAACAACTCACCTCTCATCCCAGCCCTGTATAAACATCTTCCATGAGGAAGGCCACTGACTCTGTCACTGCCTGAATGTGACTGAGACGCTACCCTCCAAATCCACACGATGAGCTACCAGGCCTTGTCATCTCCCCACTTCCCGTCTCCCAAGTGGCTGCCACCTGATAAGCACCCGCCGTGCCCAGCACAGACAAGCCCGTTGACCTGCTGTTCCACGTGTCGCCTCCCCCACCACGGCTGCCGGGTTCTGGGGCCCTAAGGAGGGACCTTGGGCCCATCTGGTCCCCACATGGAGAAGGTTCACTGCCCTCCAATCCTGTTTCCTGACCAGTGCCCCAACCCCGGCAAAGGATCCCACCGACCCCACGATGCCCACGCACCTGACTCACACCTGAGTCAGCCCCGAGGCCTCCGCCACAGCTCTCGAAGCACCCACTCCTCTCCACTGCCAAGGCCAGCAAGCATGGTCCTCTCTCATGCCCTTTGTCTACTCCTCCCCAGCAGCCAGAGAAGACACTTGGCCACTCACATCTGGTCTCATCTGTCACCTGCCCCGAGTCTCACCTCCTCCCACACCCCGTTCCCCCACTCCCCATGTTAGAGCCATGCTGGCCTTGTTCCACTTCCTCCTGCGAGCCAGCGTGGTCCTGCCTTATGGCCCTTGCCCAGGCTAAGCCTCTGCCTGGAATTCTCTTCCTCCCTTTCTCCTCCGAGGATCAGCTCATATGTCCCCAGCACCCAGCACAATGAAGGCCGAGCTTGAGCTCAACAGACGCCTGTCAAGTTAAGGCTGGACACAAGTGTGAGGGTGGGGATGGGGCGGGGGAGGCAGGGCGGCCCAAGGATGGGGAGGCCCCTGGCCCTGCCGCCCACCCTCACCTTGCCCTCTACCAGCGAGAGGAGGACCTGCTCCATGACAGGCGAGCTGGCTGGTACGGAGGCCTGGATGTGACCCACCACGACGCCAATGGCCACACGGCATAGCTCGTGGCTCAGGCCGGTGTTTCTCCGCACGAGCTCCATCAGCTCTGCCCCGATGGTCCTGGGCACGGCAGGCTCAGCCACCACCTTCTCCTCTGCGGTCCCCAGGCTCAGTGCGCCCAGGGCCTCCAGCTCATCAGGGGCTGAGGCTGTATCAACCGCCACCTCCTCTGTCAGGGGCTCGGGGGCTGGCACCTTGGAGGGAGGGGGCTGAGCTTGGGACACAGTGGTATGGGTGCCTCGGCGGGGCACAGGTGGGGGCGTGGGTGAGCAGCTGGGGCCCAGCTCAGACGAGCTAGAGCCGGTACAGAGCGTGTCAAGGGAGGTGCTGCTGACTGAGGAGCCGCTGGACACAGAACTGCCCCCGGAGGGCGTGGTGTTGCGGCCGCCTGTGGGCAGAGAGTGGATGCTGTGCTGGGACAGCTCCCTGGGTCCCTTACCCCTCCAGGCCCTGAGCCCCGCCCCCCCCAGTACAGGGCCTGGTTTCTCTGCCAGACCTGCCCCACCAAGCCCAGAGCCCCTAACTTCCTGACGCAAGCAGAGCAACCATTCCAAGCATAGGGTGCCCCCCCAACTGCCCCAACCCTGCCTTCTCACCACTTCCTGGGGCCATCAGGGCCTCCCGGTCTCGGCGCTGCACGGGCGGGGGTGGCGTGGTGGGAGCTGCCCGGCGAGGCTGCGGTGGGATCTGGGGGGACAGAAGTGGGCTCTGGGAGGACAGGCTGCCAGCCGGGGTACCGCCTGGCTAGGGAACTGGGCTCTCGGCATGGGCAGGGCTATGGCTCTGCATCACTGACCCAAGTGGACTCTCGGAGCCTCTGGACCAAGCCTTAAGCTCCACCCACCCCCCTTCCTCAGCATATCCTCGCCACATACCTGGTAGAGGCCTCCGTCTGCCCCGAGATACTCAGAACTGGGCAGGCTGTGCTGCCGCTCGAACCCAGCTCGACACATCCCATTGGGCTGCCTAGCGGCAGCAGCGTCCAAATGGTGATCACTGGTGGACGGGGTCATGGCTGCGGGACTGGAGGCTGAGGGGCCTCTGCGGGACAGGGTCTCCTTCCGGTGGTGGATCAGCTTCCTGATGGAGGGACAGGGAGATTACTGGGCGAGTGACCTTAAAACTCCCAAAGTCCTCACATGCTCCTTGTGGGATGCAGAGGGGGCCCCTCACAGCCCAGGCTCCTCCCACTTCCCTCATGCTCCACCCCACTCTGCCCTACTCCCAACTCTGCCTTCCAGGCATCCCCAGTACTCACTGAAGGACCCCCACCCGACTGCTCACTGGGGTAGGGAGGTGGAGGGTGCCCTCCTCCTCCCCTCCCCCACACTCACTGAAGGACTCCGCGCTGCTCCAGGCTGTACTTGCCACCATCCCGCATGGCTGCATTGTGCACAGCCTCGATGGCCCGGTCAATGGCTTGGAGGACATCCTGCTCCAGGCCCTGAGTAGGGGCAAGAGTGGGCAGTTAGACCTGGGGGCCTAGGGAGGGTGAGCCTAGACCCAGCCCAGGATGGAGCCCAGGGCAGACAGGAGACCGTTACAGCTAGAGCCTGGAATGCTCGACATGAGCATACAAAGTTGAACTACAATACGAAGTAAGGTTCTCAAACTGCGTCACTCAGGGAGCTGGGGCACGGAGTGGCCCCATGCTGCTGCTTTACATATTGGGGCCCCAGTCAGGCCCCACAGTGAGGCGCTCGGCTGTCTCTGAAAACCAGGGGTCTAGAGTAAAAACACAGCCCAAGGACCCCCAGCTTGAGACCAGGAGTACATACCTAGTCTATGCCCAGGCTTGGCTCAGAGCCTAGGCTGATATGCCAAGCAGGGAGCCTCTAGCGTCTGGAACCCTTAACAAATCTCTCTGGATCCTGCTGATCCTTTTCCAAACCAAGGTCACACTCCAGAATAGCCCTGTCCTCTCAGAGCCTTCTACGGACCCCAGGGATGGGCCTGAGGTACCAGCTGAGGATGGGCCAAAGGGACCTCCTCTTTCCACCCCTGCTTCTAGCCTTTATACCCTCTAGTTATTCCAGGAATCTTCCAGACTTGCCCTGGGAAACAGCAGTTCTGTATTTGTGGCAGAGGACGGACATAAGAGAGGGGCCTGGCCCCTGTCCCAGATTCCGTGCTGCCAGACCCAGCAACTCAGGGGTCTAACCAACCAGCCAGGCTGGCATGGTGTGACGAGCAGGGGGTGGCAGCCATGGGACCACCCACCTCCACCCCTCCCCTGTCCATGAGGGTCCATCAGGCTACATGGAAGTCTCAGAACTGAGGTGATGTCACACCAAGCGGGGTCAAAGAAGCGTCCCTGATGGGGACAGACAGATGGATACAGAGGTCGGCAAAGCCCTCCAGGTAGCATGGGGTATGCCAGAATGCAGGGAGACAGCAGACAGAAAGGGGGACAGAAAAAGAAACACATATCCATAGAAAACAACAAAGAGAGAGAAGGGGAAAGAGGGAGGGAGGAGGGAAGGGAGGGAGAGGGAGAGACAGGCAGAGGGAGACAACGCAGAAAGAAATTGAGAGCCAGAGATAGAGAAAGGGAGAGAGTCCGAATGGCAGACAGAGTTAGGGAGACAGAGACAGGGAGATACACAGAAAGAGACTACGAGGGGTTGGTAGCCTTGCCGCCCTCCCCAAGCACCAAGCCCCACTAGCCCTGGAAAGGATCCTCACAGGCCCTTGAAGAAGAGGCTTCCAACCAACCCCCAACCCCTCTCTAGCTGGGTCTGACACGCACGTTCCAGAGCCAGCAGCCCTAGTGTCCAGAGCTCCAGTCACGCCCCAGGCACTCTGAGATGGGAGCAAGCTGAGGGTCCAAGATCTAGGGCCCAGCCCCTCTGGTAAGACCAGACGACATCTCCAAATTTATCCTGTTATTTCTGTCCTGAACTGGGCTGGGACAGGATGTTTCCTAAAGACTAGGGACTAGGATGGGGCGGGGGTGTCTGGCACAGGCCAGGCCTGGAGGCTCCAGGCCCTCCTTTCCCCTGAGGTCAGAATAGACCAGCTGGAGACATTGCACCCCAGCCCCCACAGCAGGACTATTCTTGGGGAAACAGGAACTGGAGATGCAGCCTCTGGAAGGAAACAGGGCCATAGTGAGACCAGGGGAAGCCATGAAGAGGTCTCACTTCCTCACAACCCGAGAGGCCCCCACCCCAGGCTGCGGACAAGGAGGGATGGAGCTTTTCAATTTCAGAGAAAATCAGTCTGAAAAGTCAGGGCCTGAGGCTTGTGATGGGGGGCGGGGAGAGCAGTGCCAGGGAGTGCCAACAGGGGCTGAGATCTTTGGTTCCAAGAGAGTTGGGGGTGGTCTGAAGACGAGCTTAGAGGGTGGCTGAGTACAGAAGAGTGAAAGACACTGAGGTATTAAGGTTTGGTGGGTCATCGGGGGCTCCAGGGTCTCTGTGGGGGAGTGAGGCCATAGGCAACGGTTGGGGAAACAGGTGGTGTCCAGAGTGGCCCGGGTCTCGGTGGTGGAGGCAGTGGCTCCAGGTGCGGGTCTGAGGGTGGGAGGAAAGAGTGTGGGATCCAGGGGATCCAGGGAAAGGACCGATTATGGGTCTGCGGTCTCAGGGATCTGGGGAACTGATCAGAATTCGGCCGTACTGGAATCTCAGAACTGAGTCTTGAATTCTACTCAGATGGGGCTTCAGATATTGGGTCTCAATGGGTCTGGGATCCCAAGGAGTCTCAGTCCCAGAGTTAGGCTTGCAGGTCTGGAGTCCTCAGAGTTGGCTGTCAAGGGCCTGGCCTTTTGTGGGGGTGCGGGCTCTTGGGGCCCCAGTCCTCTTGAGTCTGGGGTCCCAGGGTCAGATGCTCAAACTCTCTATCTGCGGGAGGTCCCGGTGGGCCTGGGGTTCCGGAGTCGGTACCGAGCGCCTGTGATGGGGCCCAGTCTAGGGACCGCGGAGGCCGGGCCGGGGAGGGGAACACTCACCTGCAGGCGGCGCAGGTAGGCGGGCGGCACGTAGCCCGTCTCGCCACTGCGCGCCCGCGCCGCCAGCCACCAGTGCGCGCTGCTGCGCTCCAGCACCAGGAAGGTCTCGCCCGCAGCGAACGCCAGCGCGTTGGGCTCCGCCGAGCGGAACGCGTAGAGCGCACGATACATGGAGCCGGGCCGGGCCGCGCCGGGGTAGTGGAAGCGGCGGGGGCTGCGGAACCAAGACGCCAGGCCCGGAGCACCGCGATCGCCCCGCCCCGCCCCGTGACACACGACGCGTGCGCTCACCAGCCCGCCGCAGCCCCGCCTCGGGAGGGGGGCGGCCCCCGCGCGGCTCGCGGCGCCCCCTGGCGGCTCCAAGCGGAGCGGCCCGGCGCGGTTCTAGACCACTGCGGGTCCGGTCCGGACCCCTCAGACTCCGAGCCAACGATCCCTGCTGCGTACCCGCCCGGGGAACCCCACCCCAGCTTCTCCTGCCTGGCCCTCCACTCAAGCCCGTGTGCTGCGACCCGTTCGACGTCCCGAAGGAGCGCTCCGCCCGCGGCCCAACGGCAGAGCCCGTGTCCTGCGCCCTAGTGCTGAGCGTCCCCGCCACGCCGGGAGAGTGGGTCCTGACCTACTAACGGTAGCGTAGTCCCATTGTTGCATCTCGCTGATCCAACACTTGGAGGCGCCCGCGGGGGCCGGTCTCCTTGGTGTCCGCAGGCCGCATGATCCCTCCTCAGGGAGTCCCTAATCCAGCCGCACACACAGAAACCAGGTTGGCTGTTCTCCAGTCCAAAGTCCTCCCGTCCTAGTTGCCCACCCACCTCCTCTTCGCTAGCTTCTTTCTACTCCTCTAATGTGGGTCTTTGCATATGGTTTCCTCTGCCTGGGACTCACTTCCCTCCCTCACAGCATATGATCATCAGGGTCCCAGTCGCTGTCACATTGCTTTCTTCATAGGACTTACAACTCCAAATTCTTATTTCTGAGCAGGCAGGAGAGCTGGTGAGGGTGAGGAGGGGCGTGCTTTGTGGCCGTAAGAGCTTGTTTGACCCTGCACACCTTTTCTAGTCAGCCCTGACCTGTCCTTGATGTCCTGAGAGAGGGAGGGACCCAGGGGAGAGGCCCGAAGGGTCCTGGGGGTTTCCTATTCCTGTCCGGGTACTGGTCCAGCCACATTCCCCACTGGAAGCCTGGGCCCAGGGTGCAGGGGGTGTGGGCACAAACAGGCCAGTGTACGCAGTTGGCATTTTGGGACATAGCACACATAGGCATAGTGGGCCCTGGAAAGGAGGTGTTGGGAGTTTCAGGGAGGTGTGGGTCTGCTGGAACTGGATATCAAGACCCTACCTTCTTGGCATTGGGTCTGTGCTCTTCTTCCTGGTGTCTGGTTCTGCAGTTCAAGACCTCCTGCCACACCTCCCAGAACCCTCCTAGCGAAGAAGTAGCTCTTAGGGGCTGCCTTGGCTGGAGCTGGGTTAGATGAGACTGGCGTAGTTGCGGTGGGTAGCAGTGGTGACATGTGGTGTGGTTAAGAGGAACACCTTTTCTCACTGGGACCCCCCACCTCCTAGGGCCTTTTACTGTGGAGCCCATGGCTGCCAATAGACCGGAGCCTGACAGCTACCCGAGGCCCCGGTTTGGCTCTAGGACATCTGAAATCACAGTGCAGGAGCTGAATCCAAGGTCTGGCACATATGCTGCCCAACTATGTCTTAAGCTGTATGGAGGGCAAGGAAAAGACCTGTATCAAGAAGTCAAGTAGTTCTTTGCTTAGGGGGTGCTGGGACACTAAGCCAGCACAGACCCCAAAGAGACCTAAGGGGCAAGCCAAGCAGCTGTGGTGATTTTAGGTCTATGAGGTGGGGGCAGTAGCAAGGAGAATATTCCTGGGCTAGGGTGGAGGAGATAGCATGTGTGAGGCTTCTGAGGGTTGGGAAGGGGGCTGGCTGCCTGCCCTTGGTAAGAACGACAGCAGCACTGTGTACAATTAACAAAAAGATTTGTATTAGAACATTTACACTCAGGGAAGAAAGAGGTATCTGCATCATCAAATGTGGAATGTTGAAGAAATAGTTAAAATAAATAAGACTCCGAACGCAGTTGAGGCTGGCTCAGGCTGGGACTCACAGAGGCCTCTGCACATCAGCTCCAGGCTGCAGGGGCCGACGGCCTGGCCATACTGGCCTCCTCCCCGACGCAGCACAGCTGTGCCTGGGACACAGAGAGTCTCTCAAGTGCTGGTGCGGCCAGCAAGCTCACTCCCCGCTTTCCTCACTTATCTCTGTGACAATGTCTATCAGGCTCTGGAGCCCAAAGATATAGCCAGCATCCTGGCCCTCGTGTACCACGCTGTCCTCGCCATACAGCCTGCAGGTGGTGTGTGCAAAGTCGATCATGCGCACGTCCACTGAGCTGGTGCCGATGGGCTTGTAGGCGTAGGCACCAGCAGACTCGTCAGCTGACTCCTCTGACAGGTCCTCCAAGTCCTCAGCATCTGAGTCCAGGGCCACCTCAGGCCATTCCTTGCCATCATAGATGACCAGTAGGGAGCTTGAGTAGAAGCGGTAGGACTCCTGTCGCTCCAAAATGGCCTTGAGCTCAGTCAGCTTCTTAAGCACAGGGCCCAGGAGCTCACGGCGCAGGTACCGACCATTGTGGAAAAACTGGAAAAGTGCCTCCTTGAAGCCCTGCACCGATAGCTTCCGTCCATGGTACTTGTTCATGAACATAAGCTGCCCACTGCCTGCCTGGTACACCTGTGGGAGGGAGACCAGCAGGTTAGGTACTGACCGCCATCTCAAAGCCTGAACCCTGGGGAACAGCAGCAAGATGACAGCCCTGGATCAGCTCCTTGAACCTGTGAAGTACACCAGTCACACAAGACACTATCCTCTCTGATCAACCACCACTCAGGATGCAGCCCTCTGACCTGGCTCTGTCCACAGACCCCTGCTTAGTGTATGGGTTGGTGGAGAAGGCCTAACCTCCTTGCCTTTATTCCCGCTCCTGTCCAGAGGCTCTGGACTCAGTCAACCAGGTCAGCCCCAGAGGGTTCACCCAAGCATGCATGCTTTTTTCCTAACCAGAAAGCATTAGGAAGCATTAGGAAGTCATGCTGGAATCTTGAGATAACAGGACTATGCCAGGGTTTGGGAGCGGCAGCTACTGGATGCCCCAGCCAGCCCATGCTATGTCCCAGCAGTCCCCTCACCTGCATGCCACACACACGGACACCGATGACTGCAGATGTGCTCTGCTGGCACTTGCGGATCTGGTTGGCTGCTTTCTCCTCTGAAGCATCGTCACCGTGCTGGCGGGTACCCATCTTGAGGTCCAGGACACAAGGCACCTCATAGCGGGAAGTCAGGTTTTCCAGTAAGATGAATTCTGAGTGGTTAAGGACTATCCTCGCTCTAAAGAGAAGGTGCTGCTGCATGGGGCCTTGGCAGTCCCAGGGCACAATGCCTGTACACAATGCCTCAAAGAAGCCTGAGTCCACAGAGGGCCCCATCAGTCCTGCTATCCCACCATGTGGAGAGCCCAAGGCTGACCAGAGGGCTAAAAGGCATATTCAGCTCTTGTCAGGGAACTGCCTGGGTCTAGACTCAACACAGGCCTGGGCTTCCCGCAGCCTGGGGGACACACACACACCATTTCCTGAACTCGGCGAGGTATGGGAAGAGGGTTCTGCACCAAACTGTCCTAAGTTATAAACAGAACATTAAATAAGTAAATCCTGTAGCCTTATATGTGAATTGGAAATAACTATATGAACTCATGAAAAATTTTCTCTTTAAAATATATGCGTATTGGGGTGCCCGGGTGGCTTAGTCAGTTAAGCGTCTGCCTTCAGCTCAGGTCATGATTCCAGGATCCTGGGATGGAGTCCCTCATCAGGCTGTCTGCTCAGTGGGGAGCCTGCTTCTCCCTCTCCCTCTGCCTATTTGTGCTCTGTCAAATAAATAAAATCTTTAAGAATAAATAAATAAATGTGTATTTTGCTGCTGTGTGGTCTAGAAACAATGACCTGCTAGATGTATGAGCACCCCTAGCAAGAGACCAGTTTTCCTGCGGCGGGGATTGGTGAACTATGGCTCCCTACTTGTTGTATGGCCTGTAAACTAGAAATCGTTCTTAAATTTTTAAGTCATCAAAAAATATATATAATGCTTCATGACACATGAAAATTAAATGATATGCAAATCTTGGTGACCATAGTTTTATTGGGATACGGTCATGCTCATTCATTTACATTATCTATGGCTACTTTCATGCCACAATGGCAGAGCTGTGACAGACTGTAAAGCCTGCAAAGCCTAAAACATTTACTATTTGGCCCCCTACTGAAAAGGTCTGTAACTCCTGCCTTAGAGGAATGAGGAACTCACATCTGAAGTAGGAAACATACATGACTCTGGACCATCTTTTCATACCAGAAAGTGAGACAGCCATCACAGACTACCGTGACTGTGTCAGAAGGACTCAAGAGCCTATTTTAAAAGACCAAACATGGGACAATTTGTGCATCAGTAAAGATAAAAACTGCAATGGAGTAAACCACATCAAGTATGTTTAAATTCATAGATTCATAATGATACTGAAACTCACTGGTCACCTTTGGAGGATGTTGAAAAACCCACCCATTATTCCAAGTATTTAGTAAATAAAGGAAAAAGAAACATTTAATCTGCCTTTCCTATATCAACTATACCTCAGGATAAGCATATAATCGATGGGAAAAAGTTTATCTTTACAGACTCCAGCTAAGAAGGAATGACAAAATTAGAAAACTGCCTAGTGGAAAAATGGACCTAAGGCAACAGCAATACAGGAGAGAAAGACAAACAGTGCACTTGCTGATGGCCAATACCATCTCAGAAGGATTCCTGCCCCCACCCCACAACTGAACCTCAATCTGATCAAGCCTGGAAATCAAACTATCAACTTAATGGAAACAGAGGGAAAAGAGTAACATGTAAAAGACATCACAGGAATGTAATCGGTAAAATCCAGATGGTGGGAAACTTTAGAAGACCTAGTTTCTTTCTTGTTTTTAAGATTTATTTACTTATTAGGGGTGGGGAGAAGCAGAAGGAGAGGCAGAGAGAGTCTCAAGCAGACTGTCCGCTGAGCACAGAGCCCGACCTGGGGCTTGATCTCACGATCCTGAGATCAGGACCTGAGCTGAAACCAAGAGTCAGCCACTTAATCGACTGCACCACCCAGATACCCTGAAGACTTACTTTCTTTAACAAGAAATTTCCAAGAAGAAAAAACAGAAAGGGTATTTAAAAAGACTTAAACATTTCGACCAAATACATGTGAATCTCACCTGGATCCCCATTCAAACAATCCATCAGTAAAAACAGATTTTTAAGACAATTAGGAAAATGTGGACACAAACTAGATATTTGATAATAAGGAATTACTGTCTACTTTTAAGGAGCAAGAATGGTAATAATGTTTTAAAATATCCTTCTCCTAGAGATGCATGCTGAGGTGTGTGCAGATGGCAATGATCCAGGAGACACTTCAGAAAGAGCTGGGCTGGGGGTGCGAAGTGTAAGCAGACAGTCATGGCAGGAGTCGGACTTAAGTGAGTTAACTGCCGCACCTGGGTCACTGGTACTTATAACTTCAAAGTATTATTCTATGTTTAACATGTTTAAAATATCCCCTAGTAGAAAAAAGAAAAACCTTCTGCTCCCTTAGCTCTGCTGGAAGCTGGAGGGTGCTATGCCCCTGTGCAGTAGTGCAAAGAATTCTAGCTTTTTTCCTCCTGTCTCTGTATATTGGGCTCAAAGATTATACCGAGTCTCTATGTGAATATGGACAGTTAGCATTTACCAACATGTACCTGTCTACTTTCTCTTGTTTAAAACTTTTAAAAGATGGGGTTATGGAAGGTCAGCAAAGGGTAGGTTTGAGATGTTTGGGTGGGTTAAGTGGGCATTTTGACAACATGGCTTCTCCTTTGGCATGTTTAATTGTGATGTTTAACGGAGATCCTTGCAGTTTAAGATGATGCTTTAAAATAAAACTCACTCCTAATGATGACTTCAGCCCTGCCACTCCATGGGAGAATCGGCAGAACCCGTAGGATCTTATTTGGAATTGACACTCTCTATTGTAATTTTGTTCCTGTTTATTTTTAAATTTTCTTTTTATTTCACTGGAAAGGAAAGATGCTGCTCAGTTTTAAACGTTAAAAGTGTACAAGTTGCTTTGTTACAATAAAACTGAATGTGTAAAAATAAATAAATAAAATATCCCCTAGTAAAAAGTTAAAAATAAATAAAACATACTCAATTCTGAGGAATTTCCCGCTCCCCNAGTGTACAAGTTGCTTTGTTACAATAAAACTGAATGTGTAAAAATAAATTAATAAAATATCCCCTAGTAAAAAGTTAAAAATAAATAAAACATACTCAATTCTGAGGAATTTCCCGCTCCCCATGAGATTAAAAAAAGAAAGAAATCAGTGAAACATAGCTTAATGGGTTAGAAGGGGAAAAAAGAAAGGCCCCTGTGTTATTCTTCATGTGTCAGCCCCCACCTGCCACACCACCCCTGGCAGGTAAGCAGGGGACTTCTGAGAACACGAACCAGGCCCTTGCACTCTAGGGTAAGCCGCCCTGATGCAGGCTGGTCCCTCCATGAGGTGCCCCTCACCTGCCTCCCCACCATCTATGTTCCCAGACCAGCCCCCGTTCCTGTGGGAACAGATATCTGCCCATGGCTACTGCATAGGGTGCCCTGGCATAACCATGGCTAGAAAACAAACCCAACTTCTCTGAGCTCTTGGGATCTCAGCCATCCTCCCCTCTCCCCAAGGCAGAGATACTCTGTGAACAAAGGATACTGTACTGGTTCCGATGTTTTGCATTCTCCTTCATTCTCTGTAACTGTTGCTGGTGACACTTCATGCTCCAAGGGTTGTAGTGTTTAAGTTGGGAACTGACATTCCCTTTTTTCTCTACACTGTAGTACAAGACTTCAGATTTCTTTAACCACTCAAATTCTTCTTCTAATTTATGGCTGTAAGGAGACAAGAAGCCAATAAATCACAAAGTCTTATCAAAATTCAGGGCCAAAGAGGCACGAAAGAACTTCTGGAGTGATGGGACGTTTGAGATCTCGATGTGGTGGTGGTTTCAGTGTACACATTTAACATTCAAATGGATACATTTTATTGTTAAGTGTATTATACATCAAGAAAGTTGATTTTTAAAAAATTAAGGGCCCAGCTCAGGTTTTTCTACAGTAAGGAAAACCTAAGATGCAAGAACAGCCTCTGCCTCCACTCCTGCACCCCCACCACTCCCTCCCAAGCAGGCTTTACTACCCTCTTCTTCCAGGCAGTACCACCCCCCGGCTTCTAATGCATGTAGGTTCCCAGATTCCAAATGCTGGAGACTGGGAAAAGCTGAATTGAAATCCCATGGGAATAAGCCAACCTACTTAGCTGCATTATAAATACTTCAATTTATATATATATATATTTTTTTTCAAGCTCTGCCAAGGGGTGACACCTGGAAGGCTCTGTATAGGTAGATCCTACATTTCAGGGATATCCAACTGACCATTTTGTCTCTCACCATCAGTGAACAACCTGAGGTGATGGGATGGCTCCTGTCTTGGTCACTGCTGCATCCCCAGGACGCAGCACAGGGCCTGGCGCAGGGTAGCTGCAGAGGCAATGAGTGACTAAAACTCTCTTATAGCTGCCACTGTAGCTGTTTATCCAAAGTGGCATAATTTAATCCAGAGTTGTTTTCTTTTTTTTTTACTTTACCTTACATGATTAGGCTTTATTTCAAAATAAATTAACTAGGAGGTTATATCCTAACAAAAGGCTAATAACATTTATAAGGTAGAATAAACAACAAATTGGATGACTTCAGGGAGAGAGAGAATCCTAAGCACGCTCCATGCATAGCGTAGAGCCCTACATGGGGCTCTGTCTCACAACCCTGGGATCATGACCTGAGCCAAAATTAAGAGTTTGAAACTTAACTGACTGAGCCACCCAGGTGCTTCATGTCTGCATTAATGTGGATTTGGGTGATATGGTACAAATCTGATTCATTGTTAAGTCTGTACTTTCCTTTGTTTATAACTTCCCTTTAAAAATCAATTCCTAGGGGTGCCTGGGTGGCTCAATCAGTTAAGCATCTGACTTTTGATCTTAGCTCAAGTCTTGATCTCAGGGTTGTGAATTCAAGCCCCGCATTGGGCTCCACACTGGGCATGAAGCCTACCTAAAAAGATTAAAATAAAATAATAAAATAAAATAAATAAAAATCAATTCCTAGACTTAGGATATACTTTCAAAGGCCAAATTGCACTTAAAAAATTGTTTAAAGGTACATTTTTATGGGGGCGTCTGGGTGGCTCAGTTGGTTGTGTCCAGCTCTTGGTTTCAGCTCAGGTCATGATCTCAGGGTCGTGAGATGAGCCCAGCATAGGTTTCCACACCCAGTAGGGAGTCTGCTTGAGATTCTCTCTCTACCTCTCCCTCTGCTCCACCCCGCTGCACACTCATGTGTGCTTGTGCACTCTCTCTATATATAAATAAATTTTTTTAAAGAAAAGTAAAAAAATAAAAGAAACATGATCTTTCTGTAATCCAGAGGTAACCTCAGTGCTAAAGAGATAAATGGCATTGCCTTTTAGCTTCACCTATAATACATTAAGTCTAGTACATCTTTTCCATTTTCTATTTCAAAAATACTGATCTTAAAAGGCTAATATTTAACACAAACTTCAAAAGTGTAACCCAGAATCACCAAAGAGAAGCTGCCATGTGGGAACTGGCCACTAGTGACAAGGCACCTACTAAGTCCACTGTTTCTGGGCTATAACTAAGATCCCCTGACACCTCCCCTTCCACAGAGTACAGGGTTCCCCCCTCAGTTTATACCTACCTCTTCATCTTCTCCTCTTTCCGGTGCTGCCTCACCCAGTCCTTGGGGCTCTTTTCCGTTTCTAGAACGTGATGTTTTTTGTTTGTCCACCTCAGGAGCTTACTTTTTGGTTCACAGTCTAAATTGTCTACACTGTCCACAGTTCCGTGGTCCCCTTTTAATGGATATGCTATTAAACATAAGTTCCTGTCTTCATCTTCTTCGAAGCGTACAGACACCACACCTGGAAGGGGGGTGAGGAGCAGAGAGAACTTTTAATTCCAGAGAAGACGTTTTATAAAGAACATGATTGTAACATTTGTTTTTTTCTTACCCTGTTCCTTAGTCTCTAGTTGCCAGAGGCCCCAAACTCATCTGCAAACCTAACAAATATCAAAACAGCTAGAAAAGATGACACCATACAAGACAAGCGATTAGGGAGTAAACATGGCCGAGAGTCTTCCTCTCTGATGCACTCAACAAGGCAAGAGCCAAAGAATTACAAGACACATTTTTCCATCATTGAAAATGTTTATTAAGTTTTATGTAATTCTTCTAATCCTAAGAGAGACGTAAAAACATTTGCTCTTTATATCTTCTGGGGATTTTTGATGCCTAAACAGAAACTCCGATGGCCTGAGGCTTGCTTTAAAGCAGAGCCTGAACACAGCGGGGACAAAGGTTTGCCCTGAGGGGTAAGAAGCATCCAAGGGTTAGGGAAGACTGGGCAAGCAAAACAAAATAAAGGAGCAAACAAAAACAAACCACACAGCACAACAGACACCCTAGCAAAGGCTTCTTGCAGCACCCCCACATGGGTAGGCACCCCGAGCCTTTTGTCCTCAAACATGTTACTTTATTGGTCTTTGCAGTCACAAAAGAACAAAATGAACACAAGGCAAATAGGGTCGGGCCGGGAGCACAGACGCGTGGTGGCCTTGAAAGCGGCTCTCCCCCTTGAGTCTCTAGAACCTGCCATGTGTAATTAGACAGTCTTTGAGGAGGGGGCTGTCAGGTGGGAGCGTTTCAGCAGGTGCCGACGAGTGCCTTACAACCGACTGGCTGAACACCTTTCCTCCCAGGCCTCTCTGGCCCGGGATCACTCAATTTGCTCAGTCCTTGCTGCCCGCCCGCTTGCTCGCTCGCTCGCTGCAGGGGAATGCGTGCTCAGAGAGAGATGACACTTCTGAGGTGGTCCCTGGCTCTGGGCGCAGAGGAGCAGAGGAGCCCGGGTGGGGAATTCAGGGGACCACACTTCCCTGTGGCCTCGGGGAAAGAACCAGGGGGAAATAGGGGGCAGGGGCAGCCAGCTAACAAAGGGCCTTTGGCTTTGTCCTGGAAAAAACAACAGAGAAGGACCAAGTGAGGGCCCTCAACTCCCCCACCCCACCCCCCACAACACACATGCATATTCAGAGTACAGAGAGAGGTGCCCAGTACATTCTGTCTTCAAAGAGCATGTTTCAACAGTCCCAGAAGAACCTAAGTTGTTCAAGAGTCTTTTGTATAACCAGGCAATATAAATTTAATTTCCTTTAATGGATTCTTTGATTTACAAAATATCCCCCCATCCCAGGAAAGACCACACCATGCTGGTGGTTGCTGATGTCACCCCAAAAATGCATTATAAAAAGAGAGAGAGAGTCACCATATGTGAATCAAAGGGTTGCCATAACATTGCAATTTGGGGACATTCCGTAATAGCAAAGGGCTTCGGCTTATCAGCACAAGCCTCCCACTCCTGCATTCCATCTGACTCAACCCTGCTCCCAGCCTACCTAATCACCAGGGCTTCTGGTTTCCTGGAGGACAAAAAGCAGGCAGCAAGGATTCTGGGTAAAATCCTCCCAAAGTCTTCCCCCGCTGTTCCCCCATGGGGGGGCTATGAGTTACTGTGATCAAGAGACACCTGAACATAAAACACAACTACACTTCCACCAGAAATAAACTCAAAACAAATCCACAAAACAAAACAATTGAGCAATCTTACCAGGGCTTGCAAACTGAGGGTGTGAGGTGCTGGGCTGAGGGCCAAGAGGAGGAGGAGGGAAAACACAGAGTGAGGGGAGGGGTGAGGGCTCCCGGGATGGCTGCCCAGGCCTTCCACGGCTGCGCCGCCTTGCATCTCCTCGCCAGGCGCTGGCGACCCCTATGGCAGCGGGGGCTCACCTTTGTACTGGGGAGTGAATTTGCGCATCTCGGCTGGGAGGGTCTCGTAGAACTGGTGCTCCCTCGGAACCAGGGGCTTGCATAGGGTTGTCTCGTTGAAGCGGAGCACGCATGAGTGCCCCCCGACCTGGTGGACAAAGGGCTCCAGAAGGACGCCCTTGGTGCGGGGCTCCACGTCCATGGCCCTGAAGGCTGGGCTCATCCTCCAGGCGCAGGCGGCAGGGAGAAGGGGGAGGCGGCGGGGTCCAGCGGCCAGCGCGTCCTCCGTCTGTCGTCTGTCCGTGCGTCCGTCTGTCTGGCCTCAAGTCCTCGGCTGAGCGGGCCGGGACGCTCTGCTGGAAGCAAAGGGAGACACTGGCATTGGAAGCGGCCTGGGAATCGCCTTAGAGCCGCCAGCACTTCAACAGAAAGACAAACAGCCCGAGCTCAGGCGGGGCCCCGCCCACGCCGCCCACCCCGGCTCCGCCTCCTCCCGCAGAAACAAACAGCCGGAGCTACCGCGGGGTGGGGCCAGATTCCGACACGCAGGGACTGGCCCCAGGTGTCCCCAAAGAGCCTGTGCCCTCCACTAGGCGGGAAAAATGCAAAGCCACGATAAGGTAAAGTCCCATTTCAAACCTAATAATTCAGATAAACCTTGCCATTTTCTAGTACGGTGAACTTCATACTTTTTAAAAAGATTTTATTTGAGAGAGAGCGCACGCGAGGGGAGGGGCAAAGGGAGAAGCAGGCTCCCTCCCCGCTGAGCAGGGAGCCCGCCGGGGTCTATCCCAGCACCCCAGGACCACGACCTGAGCGGAAGGCAGCCGCTTAACCCACTGAGCCACCCAGGCGCCGCCATACATACATATTTTTAATACTTTTATTTTTTAGAGTAGTTTTAGGTGTACAGCAAAAAACGAGAGGAAGATAACTACCCACATAACCACCTACGCCCACACATGCATTCCCTTCCCGGTTACCAATATCCCCCCATCAGAGTGGTACGTTTGTTACGAATGATGAACCTACACTGACTCATCATCCTAGCTGACATTAGGTTCTTAGTCGTTAATTATGTTTTTATAAAATGCAGTTAAAGGGAAAACCTGCTTACTCACCATCTGGTAAGATTTACTCCCCCGGGGTGTCCACTCCCCCCCGCACCCCCAAGGCCAAAGACAAGCCCCATTAACCTTATTAGCAGTGCAGCTTGGGCCTAGCTTTAATGATTAACGTCTGTATCTAAAAACAACCGATCAAGGCTGGCTAACTCCATTTAAAAAGATACACAGTGTTCTAGGTCACTGACTATTTTTATCAGTTCTATCCTGATCTCCAAAAGCTGGGGCACACCTTTAAACCAAAGCTGCGCTCCTGGAGTAATTAGGGCTCTCATCCACTCTGAGGTTCAGGGCCTTAGACCTGACTTTGCATCCCTAAACACCCCAGATCTCAGCAAAGCAACCTCTATGCAACTGTTAACCATTTCGCGGCATGTCAAGCTAGTTCTTTGTTTTCTGACTGTAATTTACAGACTACACAGTTGCTACTAGCACTACTTACAGGGCGTGGGACATTTCATTTATTTGTAGCGTTCTTAATGAGAACTCTTCCAGTTCCCATTACCCCAACTGACATGCTGGTGGTGAGAATAGGTCTGCTGAAGATGTAACCACTGTCTTCTAAGGTGAGTAAAGCACCTATTACATGCTAGGCTCACTACAGAAACTTACCTCGTTTTGTCCTTGGGATACTTTCTGTGAGGAAGACACTATTCTCTCTGCTGCAAACAATGAAGCTGATTTGGGGAGGTGAGGAAACTCATCCAGGGCCAGGGACAATAAGCCTCAGCTCCCAAATGAACCTCAATCTGTTGGATGCCCTCACAGGGCCACCTCTAGGTCCCAGGGTCTTTGGCACTAGTGCCCTGATACAGCACTCCTCCTATGTACATGGGACATTTTGCCTGGTATGAGAGTGCCTTCACCATGTACATTTTCTATTTATAACGTAGCCTCTCTTAAAGAGTTTAAAGTGGTTGTTAATCTCTTTTTAGAGAGATCTGTGGACCCCAAATGGACTCGAGGATTAGGAATCAATACACTTTCCTATATGCAAAGAGACAAAAACCAAAGGTCCTGATTTCTCTCCTGGCACCACCACCTCATCATCACAGAAGCCCTCAGGAGGGTATGTGCTGAGAAGGGTTCTAAGCTCCAAGGATGAGTACATTCTAGCCATTCCAGACTCTCTCCAGAAGGTGGAGCTCTGAGATACTTGGCCACACCAGCCCTTTCTTAGGGTCTACACAGACCAGTTCACATTAATCCACTGAAAAGACCTCTGGAGTAAGAGCAATACCAAAGAAAACCTACTGTACTGACCCACGGTCGGTCGGCCAGTACCCAAGCACAAACCAGGTACCATAATTATTGTCAATGCACAAGACACTCCTCATGGTCCAGGCTTTAGAAACACAATCCAAACCTTTCATTAAAGTATAAACTGCTTTTGTTGTCAGACTAATGCTGACACCAATATGAATCCCTTTCCAACTCTGTTCAAAATTCCTTAAGTGTATTCAATTAAGTAGAAAAATCTCTCTCTCCGGGCATCTCTCTTACCCATCCCTACCCTAATGAACAATCTACAACAAATCTGGTTTTTCATTGCAACTCTCTTGGTGCATGGGTGTGGCTGGAGGCCAAAAGGCCAGGTGGATGTCTCCATCTCCTCCTCCCAGGTCCTCAGTGTATTCATTAGCTACTGGGTATGATGTGGCACCTTGCCACCCTCCCCCCAGCACCCAACTCTGGCAGTCCTCAAGACATTGCTCCCTGGAGAATAATCATCTTGGGTAGAGAGGCAAGAAAAATAAGGCTAATCCTCGCGTTGAGCCAAACTCATAACAGAAGAAACTGCCAAATATGAGGCAGAGTCAGGGCGACAACTGATTACCCTGTAGTGAGGTGGAGACAGATTCTAGTCCCAGTTCAGCCACTCAATTACTTGGAGAAAATCTCCAAGTCCCTGGATCCCTCTGGGTTCCAGTTTTCTTTTCTTTTCTTTTTTTTTTAAAAAGATTTTATTTATTTATTTGACAGAGAGAGACAGCCAGCGAGACAAGGAACACAAGCAGGGGGAGTGGGAGAGGAAGAAACAGGCTCCTAGCAGAGGAGTCTGATGTGGGGCTCAATCCCAGGACCCTGGGATCACGCCCTGAGCCAAAGGCAGACGCTTAATGGCTGCGCCACCCAGGCGCCCCTGGGTTCCAGTTTTCTGGTTTGTAAAATGGAGAAGAGAGGCATGGAGTAGACCTCTACTGTATGGGTGGTATAATGCAATTAGTAAGAGGTAACTAGTAGTTTGTTTTAATCAAATAGGAAAAAAAAGGGTAAATATCATTGCATTGCAAATAATAAGGTAAGTCCTGTTTTGTGATTTTTATTTTTTAAAATTTTTTTAAAAAGATTTTATTTATTTGACCGAGAGAGAGAGTGCAAGTAGGCAGAGTGGCAGGGAGAGGGAGAAGCAGACTCCCTGCTGAGCAGAGAGCCTGATGCCTGGGATCATAACTGGAGCCAAAGGCAGACGCATAAGTGACTGAGCCACCCAGGCGCCCCTTTGTGATTATTTTATTTCAATTATGTTTAGTCTCTCAATATGAACATAAATATGGCTTCACCATACCACATATTTCTCACATTTGGGGTTGCAGATGAAGAAATGGAGCTTCTTTCCTAGCTTCCCTTATAGGCCGTATCTCTGTGGGAAAATGGAGGATCAAACTTCCCAAGGATTATATACAGCAGATCAGCTCCCTCTCTAGTGGCCTCAACCTGGCCAGAAGAAAAGTGCCTAAAACACCTGTTCTTTTTCACCTGCTACTCTGTCTCACATGTGGTTTGAGCAGAGGGATCTCTCAGTGATTTTTAAACATCCAAGCTCTAAGGCCCAGTTTCCCAGGAATCCTGTAGTATTAGTGGTTACTGAGAAGTCCACGCAAAATGTGTGGACCCTGTGCTTAGGGAGAGGGGGGATAAGCATAAAATACTGCTTTCAGATTTAGCATCTATTTTAGCTTTCCATACTGCCTCACATTGGTCCATGAAACTATGAAAAGGTAAGGAAAACAGAACATAATTCATCTAAGACAGGACATAGATTTCCTCCACAGCCCATCCCCCTAAATCTGTCAAATCGGTGTAAGTATCTGCTGGAAACAATGCCTTAATATTCTTAGCTTCTAAAATATTGCAGATGGGGTGCCTAAGCATCTGCATTAGGCTCAGGCTCCGCAGGGAGCCTGCTTCTCCCTCTGCCCTCCCCCTTCACGCTCTCTCTTTCCTTCAAATAAATAAAATCTTTAAAACAATTTTAAAAATAAATAAAATCTTGCAAATAAAACAACTATGACTCATGAAAATCCTTGAGCCCTTCCTTTAGCTCACACATCTAGAATTTAGTTAATGAGGCTATAAGTGGGGTCTGCTGGGGCCACTTACTTTGCCTCAAGAAAAACCTCAGGGTTGGATAGTCATGGGGTGGTGTGAGGCACACTAGTCTAATGGTGCAAAAACAACACTCACCATTCACACCTCATCTGTGTAAGCCCCAGAGCCACCACTATCTGCATACAACCCATAATTACACAACCCATGACTACACCACCGGGGTCAGTCACTGCAACTCTTAAACACTGTTGGTAGGAATGCAAAAAGTGGTACAGCCACTTTGGAAAATAGTTTGGCAGTTTCTTAGAAAGTTAAATACTTATTATATGACCCAATAATCCTATTCATATGTATTTACTTAAGAGACATGAAAACAAATGTCCACACAGACTTGTATATGATCACGGAGGCACTACCTACAATAGCCAAAAGGCAAAAACCCAAACATCCATCAAATGGGTGAATGAATAAACAAACTGTGGTATATCTCTATAATGGAATATCATTCAGCAATAAAAGGGAATGTACTGGGGCGCCTGGGTGGCTCGGTTGTTAAGGGTCTGCCTTAGGCTCAGGGTGCGATCCCAGAGTCCTGGGATCAAGCCCCACATCAAGCTCCTCTGCTGGGAGCCTGCTCCTTCCTCTCCCACTCCCCCTTCTTGTGTTCCCTCTCTTGCTGGCTGTCTCTCTGTCAAATAAATAAATAAAATCCTTAAAAAAAAATCATCAAATTAGACTTAAAATTGATGAGTCTTACTGTATATAAATTATTCTTCAATAGAGGGATTAAATTTTTTCTTACATTTTTTAATTTACCAAATTTTCATAAGTACATATTATTTTAATAATCAGAAAAAAATTAGACTTTTTACTTAATACTAGCACACTTCTACCAGTTGCATGGTTATCTTTTTCAATTCTTATAAAGTCAAAGCAAAAGCATCCTTTACACATAAGCAAGCAGAACAGAAGCATAAAGGTCCAATAAGCCTTTCTGTAAAACCCAGAAGGAAAGAAAAATCAGCATTAAATCTGCTATTATACTAACTTCCTTGTTATTTCTCAAACATGCCTGGAATATACCTACCTCAGGGCCTTTGCACTTGCCATTCCCTCTGCTTGGTACACTCTTCCCCCAGGTATCCCCTTGGCTCACTCTCTTACCTCCTTCAGCTCTTTATGCAAATGTCACTTCTTTAATGAGGTCTTCCTTAGCTACCCCATCTGAAAATGCCATACCTCCCTGTCTACACTCCCTTATACAACCCTGCTTTATTTCTCTTCTGCACTTATCACCACCATCTAACATACTATGTTTTCTTATTTGTCTTAATTTTTTTTATCCCCCATCCTGACCCCACCAGAAAACAAAGTCCATAAAATCAGAGATTGCTGACTGCTCTGTTCACTGCTGAATCTCCAGAGTCCAGAACACCAGCACAGAGTAGGTACTTTACAGGATGTGCCTCAAGTCACTACTGCATCATGAACACCTGCTGTACATAGATCAACAGAGGACTCAAAAGGCACCCATTGCAATTATCCAAACCCACATACAGTGAGTACAATTATTAAAATGAGGCATGCAACACACTTTACTAAATGTATTCTGAGCACTGACTGGTGTTAATTTTGCATTTATAATTCCCCACCTATTAAGTCTACATTCACTGAGGAATATAAATGAAGGACCCTGCACCTGAACACTCATCTGGGACCTCGTAGTGTGGAAACATTTCACGTAAACAGAGCTTAAGCTCTTAATGTAATGACAATCAATGTCTTGAAAATTCTCTCTTGCAGAAAATCAGGCAAGAAAAGAATGGTCATTCAAGAATAAACTTTTAAAAATGTGGCCTTGGGGTGCTTGGCTGGCTCAGGTAGTAGAGAGCAGGACTCTTGATCTCAGGGCTGTAAGTTCGCACCCCACACTGGGTGTAGAGATTATTTTAAAAGAAAATGTAGCCTCAAGAAGATTAAAATTCTATCATAGCTTAAAACAAATACTCTAACTAGCATTCAGAAATTATGTGTTGGGGGGCGCCTGGGTGGCTCTGTCGTTAAGCGTCTGCTTTCGGCTCAGGGCGTGATCCTGGCATTCTGGGATCGAGCCCCGCATCAGGTTCCTCCACTGGAAGCCCACTTCTTCCTCTCCCACTCCCCCTGCTTGTGTTCCCTCTCTCGCTGGCTGTCTCTCTCTCTGTCAAATAAATAAAATCTTAAAAAAAAAAAAAAGAATTAAGAAATTATGTGTTGGTACTGAGAGCTCACATCCCAAACACCTAAGGTTTTCAGGTTGCAAAGTTATCATTAAAAGATCATTCTCCTGGGGGGCCTGGGTGGCTCAGTCAGTTAAGCATCTGCCTTTGGCTCAGGTCATGATCCCGGAGTCCCTGGTTTGAGCCCCGAGAATCAGGACCCTGCTCAGTGGGGAATCTGCTTCTCCCTCTGCCTGCTGCTCCCCCTGCTTGTGTTCTCTCTCACTCACACGCACTCGCTCTCTCTCAAATAAATAAAATCTTTAGAAAAAATTTAAAAAAAATAAAAGATAATTATCCCCATCTTTTGCAGGCAAAGCAAAGAAAGGCCATGGGTTGGTTTTGGGTCTCTGATGAAGGCCTCCTTCAGCAACACTGGTCGGTCTGCCATTCAGCTTTAAATGAGTTATCTTAGCAAGATAATGCAGAAGGAAAATCATTCTTCACATGACCTGGACTTACTGGGAAGCTGGTTAATAGATGAGGTATAATTCCTGGTAACAAAATGAATATACAAAAAGGAGTTTTAGCAAAATAAAGCCAGGAAGGAAGAAGAAAGCTATCAATGTTTGCCTTGTGGGAGGCACCAAGCATAAGGGCTGACCAGAATGACCCATCTGGGTACAGGGCATCAAGCCATCACCAACCTCAGGAAAACTCCCACCACTGTGCCACATTGTTTAAGCCCCATCAGGACATCTCCCCCCTACCTTTTAAAAAAGATTTTATTTTTAAGTACTCTATACACCCGATGTAGGGCTCAAACTCATAACCCTGAGATCAAGAGTCACACACTCTACCAACTAAGCCAGCCAGGCATGCCCTTCCCCCATTAAGACATCTCTTATACCCCATTGTGAAAGTACTTACTCCCATGTCTAGGAATAGAAGAGTGTATGACGGACTATCAGGATATTATGAAAAGTTGCTTATCAATTTTATGATTTTTAAACAATTTGAGAAAATGCTTACGATATCCTCTTTTAAGTTAAAGAAGATATAAAACTGTATAATCTATATTGTCTGAACTAGGTCCAAAGAATTACAGAGGAGAAGACTAGCAAAAAGTACCAGCTATGCCAATGAATCATATACTTAAAAATGGCTAAAATGGTAAATTTTATGTTATGTATATTTTACCACACACAAAAAATCTAAAAATGAAGTACCAGCTACTCACAGGGGTCATGGCTGCCTGCCCCCTTCCAAAGCCCTGTAGCCACTGCATTAAAAATGTTGAATGCCTTGAAGTCTCCCAGCTCAGCTATGAAAGAAACTTGATACACGTTTCCCAAATTTGACAACAATCCCCCAAATTTACATGACAGAGATGAATTGTGAAGCTAAAAGAAAGTGTTCTAACTTGTCAATAATAGAAAGTAGATGGGCATCAACCTAGGGGAGCAACTATGTGTTCTTTCTGTAGAAACATTAGAACACTGTTGTCACCGAACAGTCAGTCAAAACGCTGCCCCAAAATGTGTGTGGGGGGGGAAGTACTGCAGTTGTAGTATTTGTCTGCTTTTTGAAATGTGAACTTCTGGTTTCTTTTTTCAATCGAAACAAAAACTTTCTACCAACTTGTTTTCATCATTGTAAATTTTTCTGTTTAAAGATGGCAGTTATAATTATATATTTATATAAATAAATTATATATATTTATATAAACTTCAGACAGCATAAAACCTGGATCTGCCCTGTACCAAGTGGTAAGACTGTTATTTCCTTCTCTTCAAGTTGTTTAAATATCCCAAACTTCTTGAAATATTCTCAAACTCAGAGTATATGTTACCTTTATAATAGGGAGGGAAATATTAAGGGAAAAAATGAAAGAATTCACTGAGACTAAAACAGGAAAACCCAATAGTTGTTCAGCTCTTGAAGATTTTAAGCTCATCCACAAAAAAGCAATGCCCTAGCCCACACTGCGTGGGCTCCATTCCACGACGGAGAACCTGAAGCTGGACCACAGGTAAATAAGGGAGGATAACAACCCAAACACACCCTGCCCTTAAGGTGTGTACAAAGCACTGGAAGACCAAAGGAGGAAGTAACCAACTCCTCAAGCTTCAATGACAACGGGATACAACCAAGCCAGAGACTAGAGACCAGAGCCGCCATTTATGGAGCACTTAGTCTATTCTGTAACACCCAGCTCTTACACCAGCCCTCTGGAGTAGACACCACCATTACCTATCTCCCTCATAGATGGATGCACTGAGGCGCCAGGAGGTCACCATAACAGGGAGGCCTCACTACAGAAAACAGGTGCCTGAGATGAAAGAGTTACTGCTAAGAATGGCTGGAATCATAGTTCTAACCTCAAAGGAGCTACAGCCTGGCTGGCTGGCAGGGTGTCTGTCCGTCCACCCGCACCCCCATGCCAAAGCAACAGAGTCAGAGAGGCAAGACACAGAAGCTCTGCATCAATTTGACACAGATACCTGTGTCATTTTCTCCATTAATATTTTATTCTAGTTTAAATAAAGGAAAAGCTCTAAGTTGTACATGGAATTATTTCACTAAAGCCACAATAACGTACATCTTTCCCCCAATGCTGAGGGACAAATAAAACACCAGATTCTGTTCCAAAAATCCAGACAAGCTTTTCTATAAGGGAAATAGCAGCGTCTCAGATGCTTCTCCTCTCTAGAACCGCCATCATGACCACACTGCCTGATATCTCTGCCTCGGATCAGATTTCTGGAATGAAGGACTAATGGGTCCCAAGATGGAAGGAGATGAGAAGCTTTCGGCCTACCTAGAGGTATGTTCATCAGAGTTACATTGCTAGAATTACAAAGTTTTAGCAACTTAAAAAGCTTTTTCTAGGGACGCCTGGGTGGCTCAGCTGGTTAAGAATCTGCCTTCAGCTCTTGCTCTGCAGGGAACCTGCTTCTCCCTCTTGCCTGCCGCTCCCCCTGCTTGTGCTCTCTCTCTCTCTGACAAATAAATAAATAAAAGCTTAAAAAAAAAAAAGCTTTTTCTAGCTAGAACCGTAGCACCACTCCTTCAAGGAAATTGAAATTATTAATTCTAAGGTGTCATATGTCCTCTTTATCAGAATATCACATTTTCTTATAAAGAATTAAATGTTGGGGCGCCTGGGTGGCGCACTCGTTAAGCGTCTGCCTTTGGCTCAGGGCGTGATCCCAGAGCCCCATATCAGGCTCCTCCGCTGGGAGCCTGCTTCTTCCTCTCTCACTCCCCCTGCTTGTGTTCCCTCTCTCGCTGGCTGTCTCTGTCAAATAAATAAATAAAATCTTAAAAAAAAAAAAAAAAGAATTAAATGTTATTTCATACACAAACCAAGAATTTTCAGTCCTCCTTAAAAAGCCCATTACCCCTCTTTCAAGGGCAATTCTCCAATTCCAGTCTCCTCCTTGGTGCAGTCTATGACTCCCACCACCCTGTACGAAACATACACAACAGAAACATACAGAAGTGACCGCCTCACACTGCAGCTGAAATTGCCATGAGGTCTCAATCTGAGGGACTTTCCTACCTTGAATCACAGTTCTGTCTTGTGCCAACAAGTAATGGTCCATTCATTGGCTTTAGGCAAGATTAAATGCTCTCTGCATGTAGTTAGTGTTTACCCCTACTCCTCTCTCAGCAAGCTCCCAAACCAGATGACACATGAACTGATCCTCTGAAACACAGGGGGCCAAAAATGATTCAGTCCTCATGGGCAGCCACAGAACCCAGGCAGCCATGACCTGCCCAGGCCAGCACCCTGAGTGTTATACCTACTGATGGAGGGACCAAGGTGTGTCCTACACTGCACCAGGTCCTGTGTCCAGGGGGCACAATTTCCTCTGGGTCCTTGCAAAACCTCACTCAGGTAAATACTCTCCTCAAGGGGCTGCAGAGTAGCCCACGCTCATAACACCACTCTGGAAGTTGTTTTTTTTTTTAAGATTTATTTATTTGAGAGAGCGAGGAAGAGTGGGGGGAGGAGGAGAGGGAGAGAAAGTCTCAAGCAGACTCTCTGCTAAGCGTGGAGCCCAACACTGGGAGCCCAACGCAGGGCTCAATCCCATGACCCTAAGATCATGACATGAGCCAAAACTAGGACTAGGATGCTCAATCGACTGAGCCACCAGGTGTCCCCCAATCTGGCAGCTTTTATCACAAACCATTCTGCACACAGTGTTCCTCCCTGACCAGCCAGAAAAGAATGAGATATGGGTGTGAGAAAATTCCTGACACTGGTACAGGTCACAACACCATGCCATTTGCAAGTTATCCTCCAGAAATCCTAAGATTTCTTTCCAAAATAAAGCATAGCAAAATATTTACAAATTTCAAGGAAATCGAGTTCAAACACACCCACAGTACTGTAGCAAATCGGACGCTGACTCCTTCAGAATCACCCAGCTTGGGAGAAGGGCAGTGACTTCAGTCACTCAAGAGCGCATCTGAGGACTGGGAAGGAAGGCCAATGGGGCACTTCCACTTTTGACATCTTGCCTCTTTGCTCCCATTCTCTGGCTCTATACAAAGAGCCTCCAGTACTTTCAAAGTAAAAACACTCTTTTGAGAGTGAGATGAATCATTCCTGGAAGAGGAGCAGCCTGTCCCCTCCTTTCCCAGCCCTTACCTGCCCTAGACCTGCTGGCCACATCCATCAGTTTTTCACAGCCCAGACTCTATCAGCTGCCACCTGGCACCTCAGCAAGGTCCACTCTTCCAAATGCCCCAGGACCCTGCATCTGGGGCTTACGGTCCTCCCCTAGCCTCCCAAGGGAGGTGCAGCATCCCAATCAACCCACAGGTCCTCAAGCATGTAACTCTGGGAAGGTGTTGCTGTGTCTGTCCCATAAGGCCTAGCATAGGTACTACAAAGGGCAGGGGCAGCTCAAAGGACCTGGAGAAAAGACACTTGTGTTCCCATACTCTGGTAAGGACAGAGCAAGAAAAACCCAAACCCTCAGCAGAGAGTTGGCAACCAACTACATTAACTCTCCTCCAGGGCACTCACCTCAGTGAACAGACACTGTTCTTGGAAGGACACCTTTCTCTGCCTTACATGAATAGAGCATAAAAGCAGAAAACTTGAAAATGTTCATTAAGAACTAATTTAGGAAGACCGTAATATCAGCAATGTACAATTAAATAGTTTAATAGTGGTATATGTTTTTCCTGTCAGGTTGTTCAAACTCATAAAAATATACCTTCTGTGGTCAAATACACTATATCCACCCTTCCTCTTCCTTTGTTGGGTAACTCCAGGCTATCTCTCAAGGAAACAGTCTGATTCTGTTGAGCATGAGAACCGAAAGGTGCTGGTCCACACACCTCCACAGTGCACCTTGTAAAAGCAGCTCAGGTGAGACCTCAGCAGAGATTTAGCATCACTTCTTGCCCATGAGAGGGGAGGAATGAGCTAAGGTACAATCCACAGACACCCAATTTCAAGCACATTAAACAAACGGGCATCAGAGGGAAAGCCGGCAGGCTTGGAGCTAGGTTAATCCCAAGACAAATGTTGCTGCAGCCTTAGCAATGACACCAAAGTTGTATAAGACCTGGGATCTCAAACCCGGATAAAAAGGCAGGGAGGAGTGTCACAGCAAAAATTCCTATCTAGTGTTAGTTTTACAGTTGTAAAACAAAAATAATCCATTCTTATAAAATAAGCTTTGAAGGGAGATCCAAGATTTTTACGTTCCCCAAGACAGTATGACGGAACTCACAAAGCCCATGGACCTCTCATTTCTGTGTGTGCAGCTGGGGATAGAAAAGCCTGGAGCAGAAACAGCAGCACTAGTCAAGTGTTCTGTCTTCCTGGTTTCTAACACATCTTACTTCATTAAAAGAAACTTAGGGGTGCCTGGGTGGCTCAGTCGTTAAGCTCTGCTTTCGGCTCAGGGCATGATCCCAGGGTCCTGGGATCGAGCCCCGCATCGGGCTCCCTGCTCTGCTGGGAGCCTGCTTCTTCCTCTCCCACTCCCCCTGCTTGTGTTTCCTCTCGCTGGCTGTCTCTCTCTCTGTCAAATAAATAAATAAATAATCTTAAAAAAAAAGAAACTTAATCTTCCTTAGGTTTGGGATTGGACACTCAATTTCTAAAACATGTAGGAGCATCTCAAGATAAATGGATGGCTACATAGAGAGAACAAATAATACTAAATGCTCTCCCATTTTGACCAATTATGACTTTCAGTTAAATATATTCACAAGAAGAGTTAAAACAAACAAACCCAGCAGTGCAAAGAAAGTGTTGTGAATTGTCTACAATAGAAAGCAATCAGAAGAGGCCCAAGAGGCCCAGACTGACTCCAGCTGTCCCAAGGAGTTTATGAGAGCAGGTACTGGAACTCCAAACCAAAGTCTGAAACCCTTCAGTCCAGAGCGGGATGAGATCATCCTGGGAATGAAAAGAACACAGGTAAAAGACCTAGCATAGTGAATGTCCCATTAGCAGCTGCTGGAGCTGTTATTTCTATTTTCCCATGGGCAGGGTGCTGTAGGTGCTGCCAATATAACTTCAGCAACAGCTACATTTCACAAACATTTAAAATCAAATCAAGGCACAACTTTTCTGTTTAACCATTTGTTTGTTTAACCACATATTTTGCTACCTGTTCTGACCTGGAGACCATATTTACGAGCTACCATCCTCCCAACCATTTCAATCTTAACTAAGTGGCATCTTAGTGGCATTAAATACAAAAACTCTTTCTTGTTACTAGAATATTAACTTTTAGTCACCATATACTGATAATGCTGGTGTGTCACCAAAGCTTAATCCTTACTTGTAAGACTGAATTTGTGTAATTTCAATTAGAAGAGAACCCTATTTATGAAAATTTACACTAAAAACAAATATAGAGGGGCACCTGGGTGGCTCAGTCAGTTAGGCATCTGCCTTCCGCTCAGGTCATGATCCCAGGGTCCTGGAATCGAGCCCCATATCGGGCTCCCTGCTCGGTGGGAAGCCTGCTTCTCCCTCTCCCACTCCCCCTGCTTGTATTCCTTCTTTTGCTCTCTCTTTCTCAAATAAATAAATAAAATCTTTAAAAAAACAAACAAAAACAAATATACAATCTTGAAAAAGACTGGAGAAAACGTCTATAAACAGAAAAATGAATCTAAAGTGCATCTGAGCTGGCTGTGGACTACAGATGGTCATGTCCAACAAAGTCTTTTCTCGGTAAGATGTCCTCATTTCCCCTCCAACTTTCCAGGTAAAATGGCGAAATGGTAATGTGCTACAGCCTCCCTAGTCCCAAGGCATACCTCTGGGGCATACCACCACAACGAACAGCAGGAAGAGCTTGCTTCCTCCCTCCATCCCCAGGGCTTAACCAAGTGCAGCGGTGGCCTTTAAAACAGGTCAAGGTGAGGAGACTTTCAGGAAGACTGAAGGGTCAGTTGGGAGGGGAGCTATACTGGGGATGAGCGATACAGGATTCCTTTTGGGATGCGTAATATGGTATGTGAACTATAGCTCAGTAAAGCTGTTATACAGGAAAAAAAAAATCAACGCAGTAACAGGGTCACACTGAAGAGACCACAACCAGCTCTAGGTAAAGGTTCCAGTGATAATGTTACATCTCCACCACTAAGAGGTGAAGATGAAGTGCTCAGGAGGAGAGCACCTCCAAATGTGGCTATGAGAATAGCAAAGATGCACGCAGAACAGAACTAACTCACGAAATACGTGGGTAAAAAGTATTAACTTCTAGGGGCGCCTGGGTGGCTCAGTCGTTAAGCGTCTGCCTTCGGCTCAGGGCGTGATCCCAGCGTTCTGGGATCGAGCCCCACATCCGGCTTCTCTGCTAGGAGCCTGCTTCTTCCTCTCCCACTCCCCTGCTTTGTGTTCCCTCTCTCGCTGGCTGTCTCTCTCTGTGTCAAATAAAGTCTAAAAAAAAAAAAAAAAAAGTATAACTTCTAAAGGACTACACTGTTTTAGATAATAACTGTGTATGTGCAATTAAAAATAGTAAATATTGTAGGAAAGCCAACTTCCAAGTACATTTCTCTAAGTTTATACGTTTTTGAATTGTATCAGAAAATTCTTTTGGGGGGCGCCTGGGTGGCACAGCGGTTAAGCGTCTGCCTTCGGCTCAGGGCGTGATCCCAGCGTTGCGGGATCGAGCCCCACATCAGGCTCCTCCGCTATGAGCCTGCTTCTTCCTCTCCCACTCCCCCTGCTTGTCCCTCTCTCGCTGGCTGTCTCATCTCTGTCAAATAAATAAATAAAATCTTTAAAAAAAAATCAACTTGTATAAGAGGGCACAGGATTTAAAGGTTGATAATGACTCGAAAGCTCACACTCTTTTCCCCTATTGGTCTCATGAGGCTGTGTTCCCCAAATACTGAAAACTGAGAGTATCATGGGAGTATAGGAACAAACCCTGCTTCCTCCCACTCCCCTTACTTGTGTTCCCTCTCTTGCTGTCTCTCTCTGTCAAATAAATAAATAAAATCTTTAAAAAAAAATTCTTTTAAATCTCCCTGGCAAATTCGGGCCTGCCTTACCCTGGGGTATACATGGTGCTTTACCTCCTCTTGGTGCCGGTCTTCATCTATAAGCCAGGCATGGTACAGTTTTACAGAGGTGCTCTGAGGCAGGAACAAGAGTAAAGTAAAATATCTAGCCTCCTGCCTGGCTGTCCTCTGCCCACTGCCCTACAGTTCCTCCAAAGAGTCCACTGGGAGACGGAGGTCACAGGAGGGACCTGACAGTACGAGGGGATAAGGGCATACTAAGCCTGCACTCCTGTAAGGAGAGTGAAGAGAGGAGGCTTCAACGCCAGGCAGAGGAACAGAGTGCCACAGGACATCCTGCCTAGCCTTTAAAAAAACAGATTTTTAAGCTAGTTACAAGTGTGATAAAATGACCACCATTATTAGTTTGGGGTCTCTTCACCCTGCAGATTTTCTTCCATACACTTTTCTATTCTTTACATAAACAGGATCAGGCTGTCTTCTGTCTACATTCTTTCTTAAGGAGCAAACAAAGAGATACAATGCTTATACACATTGGAAGCATATATGAAAAAAGAGGTTTGAGAGAAGAAAAATTTTAAGCTGCTTAAGAAGAACTGTGAGTGTTTAGAAAGCTCTCAAGCTACTCTGTTATATGTTATACCATAGACGTGTTTCAGGTAACTTTGTGGGCTCATGAATTTAGAATCTGGTTATTTGAAGATATCAAAACCAAGGTGAAAGAGGAGAAGGCAACACTGCCTTCGCAGTCCTGAGTCTGGGAGTTTGCACGAGGAAGGAGATGATAGCAAGAGTACCCCTAAGAGAGCTGCAACCTCTAGGAGGCCATCAGGATCAAGACCAAGCTGGTCTCTTCAGCCTCTCCCAGAATGGGCTTCCTTCTCTCATGGGTCTTTCCTCCTTCATTCCTGGGGCGGAAGGTGAGAAAGAGTCCTGACAGCTCCTAGGCCCTGGGGCCAAGACACCAGGGCTGCCTTCTCCAGACACCTGTCCCACCTGGAAGGACCTCTCCCACATTCAGTGGCACACTTGGCAGGGCACAAATTCTCCTGCCTTCTCCAATGTACGATAGGCTGGTGCCCAGCCCCCACAGGGGAATTAAGGAAGGAAGGGGGGAGGGTAGAGAAACAGGATTTGGTAGATGGCTAGGTGTACCACACTGTTCTTCAGAAGGTTACTGACCTTCAGGAGGTTACTGACCCCCTGGAGAATCTGAGACATCTGTGGGCCTCTCCTGAAAAATGCATACCTTCACTGAACTCTACATACAGACTGGGGTGCAGGTACCTGTGGACCCTATCTTCAGAACCCGATACAGGGAACCCAATTAGAGGGATGAGTCAGATATTGAGCTTTCCCACGTCAGAACAAGGATGTTTGGTTCATGAAGTCAGAAACAGCTCAGAAGACACTGAGTTGAGCTGCAGACACTTAAATATAAGGGGATGGTCAAGCACTTAAGAAATACTCAGCAGAGAGTTGGGAGCAATGGGATGGAAGCTTGAGTGAACCTAACCTGAAAAGAGATTTGGGGGTTACCTACAAAGGGAAGACAGAAGGCACTCTAAGAGTGATGTGCAAAGAAAGAAGAACACTGGGTCAGGGCCCTCATAGGTGCGAACTGCCTGTGAGCAGAGGGGGCAAGGTCAGTATGAGAGAAGGAGGTCTGTAAAGAGACAGAGGCAGAACGTCTATACCTTCCTGGAAGTCATGGAATCTCCTACCAGTTGCACATGGAAAATCTAGGGCTCATACCCTTTGGACTACACGATCCAGAGGGAATCTCCTCCCAGTTTCATGTGGAAAATCTAGGGCTCATAGTCTTCGGACTATACGACCCAGAAGGAGAAGAAGGGTCTTGCACTGTGTGGCCCTTTAGGTCCATGACAGACCTCAGAGTTCATGGTTTGGGGCTCGGTTATGAGTGAGCCTTGGCAAAACCTTCACAAGACCTTCACTGAGAAGATGTACAGGAGCGACCCCTTCAATCCCAGCCACCATAGTCAAAAGGTCTCAAGCAAAGGAAGTGATCAGCAAAAGCCAGCATTTGGGAAATCCTGAAGGATGACAGTTGCTTCAACAAAACAATTATTAGAAAAACAGAATGAGCCTATATAAATTTAAGTAACAAAAGAGATACTTCAATCAAACGCAAAGTGCAGGACTTATTTAGATCCTGATATGAACAAATCAACTGTAAAAAAAACTATGGGAAAATCAGAGACATTTGAGCATAACCAGATATTCAGGTGGAAAAAAAAGTATTATCGTTGGTATATTAATGGTATTGTAGATATCACGGGCAGCTCCTTGTCTCTTAGAGATAAACAATGAAATACTTAATAGAAAAAATACATCCTGGGACTATGCCACCTAAAAAAAACTCAGGTTTTGTTTGTTTTTAAGATGGGGGGAGACAGGCAGTGAGATGAAACAAGATCGACTAGGAGTTGGTAACTCCCAACTGGTGATGGATGACAGACCCAAACCAACTGTTCATCAGCTTAGGAAACTGTCTTTTCCATTGGGATAGGCCAGTGATGGGTATTAAGGAGGGCACATATTGCATGGTGCACTGGGTGTTATACGCAAATAATGAATCATTGAACATTGCATCAAAAACTGGGGATGTACTGTATGGTGACTAATATAACAAAATAAAAATTATTAAAAAAAAAGGAAACTGTCTTTTCCTTCAAACTCTGAGGTGGACTATAAATTCAATTTTGGGGAAAAAGGACCTTTTCTTGCTACCAGAATATATTGCAAAATATAATACTACGGTTACTTTTATTACTTGGTATTCAAATAGGCAAAAATATCATTATTTTAAAAACAAAAATATGCTTTAAAATATAATCACACCAGAGAAATGATCTGCTTACCTTCCACTGTACAAACATGTACTCAATTTGTTAGGGCGATTATCTCACTAGGTAAAATAACTTCACTTCAAGGGAAAATTCTTCCCCAGAGCATCCTCTTTATGAACCAAACAATGGAAAATTTTCACCTCAGCAGGCTGGCCTCGGAGGCTCAGGCTCAACCCTGTTGCCTAGATACCAGTGACATCTCCAGTGCTTACAGAAGGCTCTGGCACCCCTCTGCAAGGGAGACTAGCTAAGGTTCATCAGTCAGCAGTTGCTCCTTCCTTCCTTCCACATTCCACTGCTCCGACAGACACAGGGATGGTATACAGTGTACTGGTCTGTCACTTGTGAAGCTACAAAGCACAAAAGAATTCTATTACATCTGCTAAAGTGGTTTTTACAATTCTATCAACTCTGATGCTGGTACTCGTGCACCTGATTTCTAACAATTCCTGTCAATTCTACTCTAAAGTCAAAAAGCAAATATATCAGTTGGAGTAACAGTTAACAGTTCAACTGACTTTTTCCCCAAAGTTAGTAAGAGATCAACTGGCTTTTATTTAAGATTTTTTATTTATGAGAGAGAGAGAACACAAGTGGGGAGGGGAAGAGGGAGAGGGAGAAGCAGGCTCTCCACTGAGCGAGGAGCCCGCCAATGGGGGTTCAATTCAGGGACTCCAGGATCCTGACCTGAGCCAAAGGCAGATGCTTAACAGACTGAGCCATCCAGGTGCCCCTCAACTGACTTTTTACATCAAATATGATAAAGTATTCATTTTCCTGGCTTCTAATTCTGATAGTGGCTAAAATTAAAACAATAACACCACAACCCTGAAACTTCTCTTTAAATACTTAACACCAGGTTACAGGATGCAATTACACAAACTCCACAGCAGCAACCTAAGTAAATAAGCATCTGAGTTCACTTAAAATGTAACCCTGCTAAAAATGCAAATACTGCAAATATTTTAAATACTACAGTTCATCAAAATTACTGTAATCATGATGCTTTATTAAAAAAAAAAACACAGAACTGGTGACCCCGAACATTTTGTTAACGCTTTTCAAAAGTTTCAGTACTTTTTCTTAAAACTACTCTTTCCAAAGGCTTTATTTTGTTTCATGAACATTTTACTAACAAAATGTTTCATTCCAAGCAGTAACTGGCTCTATTTCCCTGGTATTTAAGAGCACTAGGTTTTACTGTTTTTACTGTTTTCTCCATTTTGTTTTCACAACGTTTGGACTCACTTTTCTGCTAGTGCAGCTTTACCATAGGAAACCGAGTGATACAAAATATTAGGATGGGCGGCAAAAGCAGTCTTGAAGCAAATACGAAAAAAATGAAAGCTCCACCCACGGTGAAATTTACCACTATTAAAGAAGCCTTCCTCTGATCCATTTTAGGACTTTTTTGGATAATAAGATGGGCAGATTGCCTCACAAGACGCCAGATGACGGGCCCAAATGGCATTCAACGCTCAAAATGGCTGCACATCTGCCGGCCCCAGGTAAACAGCACCTGAGGCGGTGGGCTGGCTCCTCCACCCAAAGACTCGAGGAGAACCCCCCTCCCCACCACAATAACCAGGGAGTCCATGGACACCGCTGTCCTGGGAAGCAATGACCCAGGAGATCTTTCCCCCACAAAGACTTGGGGAAACCTCCTCAATGACCGGGGGAGATCCCGAATCGCCAAGATACCCGAGAGCCCCCTCGATGACCAGAGAAGATTCTGCTCCTTCAATATTAGGGGAGATGTTCTCCTCCCAGTAACCTGAAGAAATAATGCCGCTTTCAAACAACCGGGGGATATCCGGCCCCACCAAGACCCGAGGAGATCTCCCCGCCCCCAGGATCTCGGGGGAGCCCCTCCCCAAATAACCCGGAGACAACCCTAATGACCAGAGACCTCGCCCCTGAACGGCGCGGAGACACCCTCCTCCAAATCTACCGGGGCGGCAGAGCCGTAGGCTGGACAAGGCGGGCGTTACCTGCGGCCTCAGCCCGTCCCGCGGTGCTTCGTCCTATTGTTTCTGTCCCATCAAGATGGCGGCGGCCGCGCCGAGCCCCGCCCCCCGCGCCTCGCTCCCGGAGCCCCTCGCTATTGGCTCACACCAGGAGCCCGGCTCGTGGACTGGGCAGCCCGAAAATCGCTGTTGCTAGGGCGCCGGGATCCCCGGCAGCGGCTTCCGGGAGGGGCGGGGCAAGGAGCGGGGCCAGGGATGGGGCGGGGCCTTGCCTGCCTTCCAGGGGGAGGATGACCAGGGAGGTCAGGTGTGTGCTTCGGTGGACAGATGGACTTTGGGCTTGTGGGTGCAATGAGGGATCCCTGGGTGAACGGATGGCTCAACCAACTGTCCCATTTTTTCAGGGTCCGAGGGGTCTCCCGGGATGTGGACTTTTCAGGGCTAACATTGAGACAGTCCGCAGCAAACTGGGAATTTCGTCCCCCGAGCAGATGGATGGACAGAGGACTAGATAGGGATGGATGGAAAGATGGACAAAAGAGTGACTGTAGACGGTGAGTAAAGGAGTGGTTATATGCACAGTGGATAGATGACTAGATGTAGAGGGGTGGACAGAGGAATGGCTGTAGAGTCCTCTGGGGACTGGTGGATGACCCTGTGCCCAACCTAGGTCCTGCTAACCTCCACACTGCAGGGCTTGTCAAGGCTCATTTGTCCTGGGTCCTATGGGTTGGCCAGAAGGGCTGCACCTGAGTGGATGTCAGTGAAGCTGGGAAATTCGAGGGAGGAGGGAGGTGCCACTGAGAGTGGGTAGAACCTCCTGCCTGATCTCTGCTCTCTCTGTAAAGGAGGCCAGCATGGCCGCCCCCGGCTGCATGTGCACTGGGGGTTTGCGGAGGTGTGGATTCGTGCATATGCGTATTCATTCAACGGGTATTTATTGAGCACCCACACTCTGTGCTGGAAATATAGCAGTGAACAAAAACAGTTAAAAAAAGGAGGGGGAGAGGGTGCTGCCTTTATGGGAGTGGCCAGGAAAGACTTCCTGTGACCAGCTGATCCCTCCTCTCCTGGAGGCACCTTCTCTGTATGTTTCAGGCCTCTATGCCCTCACCTCACTGGTTCTTCCTCTTTGCTCCTCTCTCTATCTACATTCTTTCTCTCATAACCTTATGCAGGTTCATGGCTTCAAATTCCACCTACACGTCCATCACTCCCAGAGCTGTGCGTACAGTCCAGACCCTTCCTGAGTGCCAGACTCAATGCCCAGCTGTAAACTAGGCATCTGCACTGGCTTCCACTTGGCATCTCAAACTCACCTTGTGCCACCCTCGCTCCAGCTCATCCCCCAAATGCACTCTACCTCACCTCCCCCAGTTCAAAGGGGTGGCTGCTTCGTCCTTTCTATTGCTCAGTCCAAACACCCCTTGACTGCTTTCCCACTTACATTCAAGAAGTCTTGTTTCTTCCATTTCATCATCTATCCAGAATGAGAGCACTTCTTGCCAGGTGCATGGCTTCTACCCAGTCCAAGCCACCACCATCTCTCCCTAGGGCAATGTCACAGCCACCTCCCAGTCTCTTGCTGCTACCCTTGCCACCTTTGGTCCATTCTCCACACATCAGCCTGCAGTAGACCCTCCCCAAGGAAAAGTCAGAGCTGGCAGGGACCCTATGATTCCCCATTACCTCTGACTGCGTGTCCTCTGTTCATCTCCAGCCCCACTGCTCAGCAGCCTGAAGTTTCTTACCTATCACACCCTGTGCACTCTCCTGGCTCAAGGGCTGGGCTCCAGTTGTTCCCATATCTGCAATGCACTTTCCACAGATTTCCACAGGACTGTACCCTAATGCCCTCAAAGCCCCTCATTTCAGACTGCAACCTGCACCTTTCAGCCAGCACATGGGATCACCTTTATCCCCTTACCCTGCTCTACTTTTTTTATAGCAGTTGCCTTTCTTTTTTTTTTAAAGAAATAATCTCATAATGCCTTTTTATTTTTTAAAGATTTTATTTATTTATTTGACAGAGAGAGATAGCCAGCGAGAGAGGGAACACAAGCAGGGGGAGTGGGAGGAGGAAGACAGGCTACCAGCGAGCAGGGAGCCCAATGTGGGGCTCGATCCCAGGACCCTGGGATCACACCCTGAGCCGAAGGCAGACGCTTAACGACTGAGCCACCCAGGCGCCCCAGCAGTTGCCTTTCTTATGGAGGCATTTATTAATCTTATATGGCATTGCCTGGATTCCTCCACTGGAATAAGAGCCCTGTGAGGTGAATCCCTCTGGTTTAGTCATGGACAGATCTGAACACCTCAAATACCAAGTAAGCTCCAGAAACACCTGTTGGCTGACTGAATAAGAAGGATGCCATGTGGTATGAAGTGATAAGGTCTAGGGAAAAAAATGGGGCAGCATGAGAGTATCCGAGATCAAGGCTAGCCCTGGGTCAGGCCCAAAGGCCCCATACCCAGCAGGATTCCTAGGAAGCCCAACCCAGCTTCTGCTCCTGTTCCCTGCCTGGAGCCACAGAATAAAAAAAGCCCAGCAGACACCAGTCATTCAAGCCCTCTCAGGTAAGTACTGCCCCACCTTCCCCTGCCCACCGACTCTCCCATTCCAATACTCCTATGTGTGGGGTTGAGGCTGGACAGGGCAGGGTCTCCCTGGGGAAGACATTAATTCATTCTCCTATTTCTTCCATAAGTGCTGACCTGTGCTAGACATTGGGTACATAGGAAGAATGGGAAGCACGAATTTGAATGATTTATAGAATCCTTGCCCCACAGTAAGGAGTGTGTGGAAGTAAAGGATGAATATAACAGTAAAATAAACAACTTAAGGGGCACCTAGGTGGCTCAGTCAGTTAAGCGTCTGCCTTTGACTCGGGTCATGATCTCAGGGTCCTGGGATCAGGCCCTGCTTAGAGCTCCCTGATCAGTGGGGAGTCTGCTTCTCCCTCTCCCTCTGCCCCACCCCCCACTCATGCTCTCTCTTTCTCTCTCTCTCAAATAAATAAATAAAATCTTTTTAAAAAACCCTTAATTATGGGCAGTGTGAATAATGGAGAAAAGGAACCAGGGTGATGTGCAGGATATGTTGTTTACATCCAAGGTGGCAGGAAAGGTATACCTGGGAAGGGGGCATCTGAGCTAAGATAAACCTGGAAGCATGGCTGAGCAGGGAAAGAGCTAAGAGAAGCCATTCCTGGACGAAAGCATAGCAAGTGCAAAGACTCCAAGGAGAGAACAAGTTTGGCACATTGGAGGAATATGAAGAAGGTGCTTGGGTCTAATGGAAGAAGTAGCTCAGAGCTCAATGGAAAGCTCAAAGGCATGAAGGAAAGACCAGAGAACTGGAGGCCAAATCTAGGAATCCTCATGTGCAACCAGAAGTTCCAGAGGGAGAAATGTGGATGGATGAAATAGAGGCATGAACTAAATGCATTACAGAAGAAAACTTTTCTGACGAAGAAAAAGCTGTGTCTGCAGATGGGAGGTACTGACCTCATTCCCAGGCAGTATGGAAGGGAAAGATGATAGTAAATTCTTAAACTCCAAGGAGAAAGAGAATATTGTACAAACTCACAGATAGATAGAACAAGTTACCTACCAAGGAGGAAGGGCCAACTGGCCTTTAACTCTCCCCCATAACGTAGGTAAATTATCTGCTACCTATACCCAGTAAAGGGCCAGTCCTCATGCCTAGAGAGGGGAGATAGCCATTAATGGAATGGAAAAAAAATAGTAGAATTTCCAAATTACCAAGGGAAAAATGAAATGAATGACAGCGTAGAGAGAGAAAAGAGGAAAGTAGTAGGTAGTTGGTAGTTTCATATAGGTCAATTGAATAAAAAGATAAAATCACAAAGTAAAAAATAATAAACATAAAGGAATTATGGAATGGCAAACATCTTTGTCATACTAAATAAGGAAATAAGGATACCCTGACCCCCCATTAAAGACCTAGAGACTGGGTTAGAAAGACCAAAAAAAAAAAAAAAAGATACATACTGTTTATAACAAAGATACTTGAAACCACAAGAAAGAGAAGAAAAAAAAGACTGAAAATAAAGAAGTTGTCAGAAAGATCAGGCCAGCACAAACTAGTAGATAGCAGGAATAGCCACATGACACCAGAGAAGGTAGGATTTAAGGTGATAGACATTGAGAAAAATAAAGAAGGTCATAATCTAACAAAGGCACAGTTCATGAAAAAAATATAAAATGTAAAATAATCATAAGCCAACATACACCAGTTACTAAAACAACTTTTTGTTTCAATCAGGAGCTAGACAGGATTGGTATCAACACTATTATCATTATACAATGCTTTAGAGTTCTAGCAAATGTAGTAAGACAAGAAAATAAGATATTATAAATATTGAAAAGACAGAGACTGCACTATCTTTTTAGTTAATGTCATGATTGGAAATCTAGAAAATCCAAAGGACTTTCTTGAAAACTACACTTAATAAGAGAAAATGTTAAGGTGATAAATACAAGAAAAATATATTAAAAATTTACTATAGGAGCACCTGGCATAGTCAGTTAAGTGTCCAACTCTTGATCTCAGCTCAGGCTGTGATCTTAGGGTCATGAGATCAAGCCCCACATTGGGCTCTGTGCTCTGCATGGAGTCTACTTGGGATTCTTTCTCCCTCTCCCTCTGCCCCTCCCACTTGTGCTCTCTCTCTCTAAAATAAACAATAAATTAAAAAAATAAAAATAAAAATTTACTACAGGGGTGCCTGGGTGACTCAGTTCAGCATCTGACTCTTGATCTCAGCTCAGGTGTTGATCTCAGGGTCATGAGTTCAAGTCCCATGTTGGGCTCCATGCCCAGCATGGAGCCTACTTAATTTTTTTTTTAAAAATTTACTACAAATAAGCCCCTAGAAATCAATAAAAAAGAAAAATATTCAATTAACAATAACAGAACTATAAAATATTTGGGAATAATTTATTATGAAAGGTATAGGAATTGTACTAGGTGAGAAATTTCCTATAGGAAATTATACTAGGAGTCTGAGAGGGAGTGGAGTCAGGATTCAACCATCCCTTGAGACTGGACACTTGCCACTCTGGACAAAATCTGGGTTTGTTAGCAAAGATGAAAGAGAAAAAGGATTGGGAGGCAACCAACAGAACCTCACAACATGAAAAAATGGTCAAGTATATCAGAAGGCAAGGAATGCAAATCAGAGTGAAAATGTAACAATGGCAAAACGATGGAGAGAGTAAAAAGATGAGCAGTTGCCAGGCATTTGAGGGAGAGGGAGAGATGAATAGGCGGAACACAGGGGGTTTTTTAGGGCCGTGAAACTGTTCTGCATAATACTCTAATGGCAGATACATGTCATTATACATTTGTCAAAACCCCTAGAATGTACAACAAAAAGAATGAACTCTATGTAAACTCTGAACTTTGGTTGATGATGGGTCAACATTGGTTCATTGATTGTAACAAACATACCACACTGATATGGGATGCTGATGGTGAGGGAGGCTGTGTGTTGGGGCAGGGAGGGGATATATGGGAACCCTCTACTTTCTGCTCAATTTTGCTGTAAACCTAATTAACCACTCTTTAAAAAAAAAACTATTAATTTTTTTAAAAAAGAGAAATGAGCTGTCACTTTATATTTAGTAGACCAGCAAATGTTAGAGCTGCGCCAACTCTTGCTTTCCAGGATGTAAGGAAAAGGATTCGCCCAAACATTCTTGACAAAGGTAAGACTGTTTACAGCCTTTTTGGAAAGCAATTTGGCAAACTCCAGTAGAATAAAAATGCATACACTTTTGGGCCCTCTAGTCCCAAACTTTGGATTCTCCCTTATAGAAATAAGAGCACTGGATGTGAACTATATGGTCAGCGATATTTATTCCTACATCATGTATAGTGGGGAAAAAAACGCAAAGTGATGGCCCATCCACAAGGCCACGGTTAGAGGCATTTTGGTACCTCCACACTGTTCTGGCTACTCTGCTGTGTAATAAATTAAATTTAGTGGCTTAAAACAGTAACATTTATTTTGCTCACAAATCTGCCATTTGAGCAAAATTCAGTGGCAACTGTTCTTTGCTACATCAGTTTGGGCAGCTTGAAAGCTGGGGCTGAAATCATTGGAAGATTCCTCACTTGAAGCATGTTTGATGCTGGCTGTCACCTGAGGCTGGAGCTGAGGCAGGAACACCCACACTGGCCTCCCTGTGCCCTGAACCTCTTCACAACATGGTGTCTGGGTCCCAAGGATGATTGTCCCAAGAGAGAGGAAGGCAAGCGGAAGGTGTTACTGCCTTTCTAACCTAGACTCCGAAGTCACACTGTCATTTCTACCTCATTCTATTCATTAAAAGCAAAGTCGCTAAGGCCGGGTCATATGTTCAAGGAGAGGAAAATTAGACTCCACCTTTCGTGGGAGGAGTATCAAAAAGTTTGGGGACAGGTTTTATGTCACCATCAAAAAGGAGGAACTGGAATACCACCGCCTGAAATGGAGCACCTGCAACAAGTTGAGAAGAGTGAGAAAGGAAAGATGCAGAAAAATGTACAAAATGATCTAATGTATACAACAAAGACGAACCACTCTGTGTAAGTGTACATTTCACACTTTGTACAACACAGGTTTGAACTCCACTTATTTGCATATCTTTCCATAAATGTAGTACAGTACTGTATCTATTTTCTCTTACGATTTTCTTCCTCTAGCTTACTTTATTGTAAGAATACAGTATATAATACATACAACATACAAAATATGTTAATTTACAGTTTATGTTATTAGTAGGCTTCCAATCAACAGTGGATTATTAAGTTTTTGAGGAGTCAAAAGTTACGCATGAATTTTTGTGCAGAGGGTTGGCGTCCCTAACCCCTGTGTCATTCAATGGATCAACTGTGTGTGTGTGTATATATATATATAATCATTATGTAAGCAAGGAGAAACATTTATTTTAAACAGAGAGCACAGGGAGGGAGGGGGTAGAAGGGGAAGGAGAGGGAGAGAATCTCAAGCTGACTCCCCGCTGAGTGCAGAGCCCTACCCAGGGCTTGATCCCAAGCCCCTGAGATCATGACCTGAGCCGAAACCAAGAGTCAGACACTTAGTGGACTGAGCCACCCAGGTGCCCCAGGGAATATAGATCTTGTAACCATGGTTTTCCAGAGAGTGGTGGTGATAGAGCCGAGAGGCAGGGGTACACAAAAGAGGAAAAGATAAAGACTATGCTAAAACCTGGTAGTTAGGATGGGATCTCCCTTAGGCACTTAATTATAGGTGTTTATATCACTGTTATGAAGAAAGTGGTTACCTGTTTGTTAATTTATTTCTGTTGTTGTTGTTGTTTTTAAGTCAGCCCTACACCCAGTCTGGGGCTTGAACTCCTGACCTGCAGGTCAAGAGTCACATGTTCCACCGAGCCAGCCAGGTGCTCCAAGAAAGTGGTTGTTCGGAGGGGTACGTTTAGGTGGTAACAATCAAGAAAATCGAGGTAATGACCAGCTTCCCTTAGAACTCGGGCAGAGCAGGGAGGAATGACTGCAGAGCCGCACAGGCACCATCGGGCGCCAACAGTGTCTTTCCCCCAGGCTGTGTTTTGTGAGTGTTTGGCCTGTGAGAAATCATTGAGCAGAATGTCTTTCTGTATTCATTATAGTCCACACTTTGAAAAAAATTAAAAAAAAACAACAAAAAAACAAAGCCAAGCAAACTTTGCAGAAGGTTCCCAGTGGGTGGAGTGAAGAGATGAGTGAGGGAGCCCAGCCCAAGACCACTAGGACACTGGACACTGCGCCCAGCCCAGGGTCCCAGACGGAAGTAAAAATCTGGAGCGAGCCGCGTGGAGAGAACACCGAAAGTCAGGCTTCTGACAAACTCTCTCAGGGTGGGGAGTGGAGTGGAGCCCTGGGACACTCCAGCGTTGAACCGTAGGCTGGGGTAAAGCTGGCAGCAGAGGTGAAAAGCAAACCAGGAGAACTAGATGTTCCTGAGCAGGTGGTCTTTGAAGCAGGAGAGAGGGGTCCACCATGGTGACTTCCGCTGGCTCCTAGGATGGCAGTGGTGAGCCGTGGCCAGAATGCGAGGCGAGGCGGCAACTGCAGGGAAGTCTCAAGGCTTTCTGTCGTGAAAGTAGACCAGTGGGGCAGGTGCTAGAGAGGGACACGGGGAGCAGAGGAGGAGCCCGGGGCTTCTGGCCTGTGTTTCGGTTTTCTCTGATAATGAGGTGAGGCCATTGCGGAGGGGGGTAGAGGCACAAAAGGTTAGAGGATGGACCAAGGGCCAGGCAGCAAGCGTGCGAGGGGCCTGCCGATGAAGGGTGGCAGGAGGGGCCGAGCAGAGACCTCGCCTCAGGGATGTAAGTAGCCAGGACTCAGGCAGGGATCAGCAAGGGTGAAAGAGGTTGTCTAAAAGTGGAGGGAGTGAGAGTTGGACCAGGAGGTGGAGGCAGCCTTTCTGTGCTGAAGATCCCAGTTGGGGATCCCTTCGTTCCTCCCACGCAGCCCTGGCCTGGGTTTGAGGAAGGAAGGGCCCCTCTCTGCTAGGGCGGGGCCAGGGGTAGGGTCAGCAGGGAGGGCATGGGCAGAGCTGTCCTGGGCTCAGTCACCTATCAGAAACCCCTTCCCTGCCTGTTTCCTTAATCAAGCCTGCCTTTCTCACTCCACCCCACCCCCTCAGGCCCACAGCTCCCGAGGGTTAGATGGGCAGTTCCCAGTCCAGTCCAGAACATGATGTTCCCACCAGGACAGGGGAGGACTCAGGTCCCCCACCACCCTACCCGCTCCCCTGCATCCATAGCCCTGGGAAGTGGGCCACATGGGGAGGGGCTGGCTGCAGTCATTCCTGATTTTTTTTTGTTGTTGTTATCCAACAAAAGGCAGGAAGATTACCAAGAAAAGGATCCCACAGGGCCAGGGTGGAGGCAGCTCCCAGCACATCGTCCTGGACGCACACCCTGTCCCCACTGAGTCTAGGTCGCAAAGAGCCCAGAAGGACACTAAGAAATTCCCATTGTGCTGGAAGCCTACCTGGTCTCTGCGAGCCCCACTCTGATATGCTTCATGTAACTTTGCCTCACTTTGTAAACTTGGCCCTGGACCAGTTCCCATGTGCAAAGCTAGCCCTCCTGGGACATAAAACTAGCTTTCTCCGTTTATCAGGTATGAAAATAACTCATATAGGTTTTCAGTTGTGAGGCCAGTTCTCTGTCAGGGAGTGGGGCCTGCTTGTGCTGTGAGCCAGAGATGCCCAGCTTAAAGTGAGCGCAAGGGAAGAGACCATACCAGCCACTGAACCCCCGCCTCCTACTGAACCCCAGCCTCCTTCCGTGGTTGGGCCTTGGCCCAGCCCAGGCAGGTAAAGGGCCGGACTGGAATTCCATGAGGCCAACGCACGTGGGCAAAGCCAAGGGCAGCTGAGTGGATGCCCTCCCATAAGCCTGCTTCGTTCTTTACAGAGGAGCAAGCCAAGGTACTGGAGGGTCTCCGACTCATCTCACCAGCCTCAGCCCGGAGCTGCCAGTCCGGTGGAACCATCTTGAGTTCTGAGGTAGGGGCGGTGCCCTGAAGTGGAGGTCTGGGGGTCACATGCTTTCTGTCCCCCGGCTCTGTCCTGGTTAGAAAAGCAGTCTGGCTCCCAGAACAGCCAGGGCTGCAGCTGCTCAGGGAACAGCCCCTCGTCTGGGGTCATTTGAGCCTGTGTGCAGCCTCCTTTCTCGTCCTGGGCATTGGGCTCTAGGACAGGACGCCAGGAGTCCAGGCTGACTCATGTGCGAGTCCAGCTTGCCTGGGATTGATGCGCATCTGCCCCGAAGGCCTCTGCCCTGACCGTCCTGCAGATCCAGCCTCAACTTCAGGTCCCCCACTCCTCCAGCTGCCCAGGCTGGGCTCGTGGCAGGCACAGGAGTGTGTGCTGCAGGTGTCCCTTCATGCCTAGGACTTTCATTTTAGAATGAAAGTGTCCAGTTAGGGGCGCCTGGGTGGCTCAGTCCATTAAGAGTCTGTCTTCGGTTCAGGTCATGATCTCAGGGGTCCTGGGATTGAGCCCCGTGTTGGGCTCTCTGCTCAGTGGGGAGTCTGCTTCTCCCTCTCCCTTTGCCTCTCCTCCTGCTCATGCTCTCTCTCTCTTGCTCTGCTCTCTCAAATAAATAAAATCTTTTAAAAAAGTAAAGAAAAAAGAAAATGTCCAGTTTAACTATGTTTGGATGTTATGCTGGCAAGCGCTGGTTTGCTTATCTGATGGGTCTAGACTTCGGCTCTTCCTTCTTACCAGTTTACTAAGAAAAAAGCCAACTGAACACCCCTGCCTCCTCATTCTGAGGGCTCGGAGACCTGGCCAGGAAGGGGATTGCTGGATCCTGGCTTCCAGCAGCCTACACAGTGACTTGTGTGACCCTTGGCTCAGTGCAATTCTGCAGAGGGAGGAAGTGGTGGGCCGATGGCCAAGAAGGCCACGGAGATTTGGCCTGTACTATTTTGACTGTGTTCCCCAAGAGCCGACCGCCGAATGCCCATTCTTCTGCCTGTCAGGATAGACTGATTGGTGCGGTCAGGTCCTGCTGGCTTTCCTAGTGTCTGGGGTAGCTCCTTTGGTTTCACATTCCAGCCTGGCGAGCCTCCTGCCCTCTCGTCTACAAATGGGCTGGGTACTGCTTGACTTGATGTACTTAGAGAAAAGCCAGCTGGGGCGCCTGGGTGGCTCAGTCGGTTAGGCATCCACCTTCAGCTCAGGTCACGGTCTCCAGGTCCTGGGATCGAGTCCTGCGTTGGGCTCCCTGCTTAGCCAGGAGCCTGCTTCTCCCTCTCCCTCTGCCCCTCCCCTTTGTGCTCTCTCTCTCACTCTCTAATAAATAAATGAAATCTTAAAAAAAAAAAAAAGAAGAAGAAGATAAGCCAGTTAACTGGTTTTATAGAAGAGCAAGAAGTGCTCACAGGGTCAAGGATTTTGGCTGCGAAAAAGTCAAGAGGAAGGGGTAGAAATGTCACACAGAAGAGACAAACTTTCAGAAAAGTCTGATTTTTAGCCTATGAAATCGCACAATGCAACCTAGACCCAAAACTCATCTCTGGTTAAGTTTCATCATGACGTTTAGGATGACTAGGATGAAGGTGATAATTTCTAAGACATCCCTACCTGGAGGGAGTGTCCTTCAAACCTCAAATCTAGTCTTTCTCCTTTTTTAGTGCCCCAGATGCTTGTGTAACCAGAATTGTGTGATGCAGGCTAGAGCATGGAGGGACATTGCATGCTGTGTGTCCAAACCACTCACTTCACGAAGAGGCAGTGGCAGCCCCGAAGGAGAAGGGCAGCATGACCAAGGGCAACAATAAGGCATTGGGAGCACGATCATCCTCGAAACAGGAGACGAGGGCTGCTATGTGAGTCCAGAAACATGGAGGATAAGCTCTCTCATCAATGGGAGAAAGATCCAGAATGCCCTGGTGGACCTCAGTATCATTCTTGATAATTCCTGGGGTTTAAATGCAGCGTCAGGAATGTCCACAGCAGGTCATCAAAATCGGCACAATGAGGGATGCCTGGGTGGCTTAGTCGGTTAAGCATCTGCCTTCAGCTCAGGTCATGATCCCGGAGTCCCGGGATCAAGCCCCCCATCTGGCTCCCAGCTCAGCAGGGAGTCTGCTTCTCCTTCTACCCCTCCCTCTACTCATGCTCGCTCTCTTGCTCTCTCAAATAAAAACCCTTTAAAAAAATCTTTGCTCAGTGAATGAATAAGCTGAATCAGACCTAATTTCTGACATTCTAATTCAGAACTTAGATAATACTCATCTAAATTCACAAGTGATTATTCAGTAAATTCCTGGTCAATGCCCTGCATTTTATCTGCATACCCCCCAATAATCAGGTAACAGTACCTGTGCTATCATCTGTGATGCGGCATTTGTCCACGGAGAGTCTGGGTATGGGTGAAGGAAGCAAAAGTCATCCTTAACATGGGGCCTTGTGAAACACACACAGATTCCTTAATCACAGTGTAAATAAACTGTTTTAATTCTGATGTTACAAAATGGATGCCCTAAGATAGCTGAGGATATATTCAGGTACCTGTGATAACTACAGAACATACAAGAACGCAAAGTCCTCATGTCACATGCACTCTTCGGGGCTGAGATTGTGGACCGTAGGATCTTATTGTCGTCCTGGCATTTCTTAACTGTTCATAGCAATACCACCACTAAAACCACAAAAGCAGAAGCCGTATTTCATGTTTAAAGCCTTGAAACAAGGCCAGTTTGGCTTTGAGACAGCTCAAATATCGGTTTCTTGAGCTCAGTGGGCTATCACAAATATTTACCCAATACTTGACCCTCCTGTACTGCCAGGTCAAGGCAAGACCAAATGGGAACATGATTTTGTTGTAGAACAGCCTCTTTTGGTCACTTGGAAAGAAATTGTAGGAACACCGGGTGATCGCAGAATCATTGCTCGTTCTCGTTATAGCCACATTACTGAGAAGAAAATGGTAAAGTAATATTGTTAGACAGGAGGTGTTGTCTGCTGGGCTTCATTGGTGAGTTTATCTTCCCTGGCAAGGATACACTTGATGCCCTTCCACAGCATCCCCAACAACTCAAATACCATGCTGTGGTAGTTAATTTTTAAAAATTATTTTTTAAATTTAAAAAGTTTTTAAGGTTACTTTGTTTTTAAAGATTTTATTTATTTTAGAGAGAGCGCATGTGAATGGGGGGTGGGGCAGAGGGAGAGGGAGAGAGAGCTTCCTAAGCGGGCTCCACACCCAGTGTGGAGCCCGATGTGGGACTTGATCTCATGACCCTAAGATCACGATCTGAGCCAAAATCAAGAGTCAGATGCTTAACCAACTGAGCCACTCAGGCGCCCCTAAGTTTTTTTATTTTTAAGTAGGCTCCAATCCCAGTCTCATGACCCTGAGATCAAGACCTGAGCTGAGATCAACAGTCAGATGCTTAACCGACTGAGTTACCCAGGTGCCCCTATGATAGTTAATTTTATATGTCAACTTGACTGGGTCATGGGGGGCTGATATTTGGTCAACCATTGTTCTGGGAGTTTCTGTAAGGGTGTTTTGGGATGAGATCAACATTTAAATCAGCAGACTGAGTAAAGCACATTGCCCTCCACAATGTGGGTGAGCCTCACCTAATCAGTTGAAGGCCCGAATATAACAAAAGGACTCTTTCTCAAGTAAGAGAATGTTCCTGCCTGACTGCCTTCAAACTGGAGCATCAGCTCCTCCTGGATTTCCAGCCTGCTAGCCTTCCAAAAGGAAATACTCTATCAGCTCTCATGGTTCTCAACACTTCAGACTCAGACTGGAATGAAATCATCAGCTCTCCTTGGTCTACAGTTTGCCAATTCATCCTGAAGATCATGGAATCTGCCTGCCTCCATAAATGCATAAGCCAATTCCTTATAATATTTCTTTACAAACACACACACACACACACACACTCACACTCACTTCTTATTGGTTCTTATTGGAGAACCCTAATACATATTCCCAGGCCTGTCTAATTTTCAAGAGCTCACATTCCAGTCCCAACAATGTATCTGCCAGACAAGTACTATGATGTCCTGGAACCCAAAAATGAGAGGACAAACAACACAGGGCCGCACCAGAAAGTCAGACATGATTTGTCAGCCTTTATTAACGAAGAACAAAGCCAAGCCCTAGAGTTTCCTTTTAAAAAACCCAACCTTGTTTATGGCAAACAATGATTTAATTATATGTTCGATACTACAGAGCAAGAATTGATCACTTTCTAATCACTTATTCTTCTGAGATTAAAATACAAGTGTAAAACAGTTAAAATAAGATTCTCCCCAATGATTTAAAAACAATTCCAATTGAAAGACATTTCAAACACTATGTGTAGAACTCAGGACCAAAAAAAGACCTTAAAACATTTTACCTTTGAGGTAGCACAATAATGCTGAATTAGATTTCTTTTATTACAACGAGCTTAAGAAAACAATGAGGATATCTACCTTTTGCTCAAGGTGGGCTAAATGGTTTTCTGCAAATCCCCCATGAGGTTAGTGACAGTTTTCTTTTTTTTTCTTTCTTTCTTTTTTTTTTTTTTTAAGTATAAAGATAGCCCTGCAGTGTGTAAAAGGAAACCCACAGGGGAAGGCTGCTTCCCATAAAATAGACATTAGAATCATTGAGGAACGTCAGCAGTCAAGACAGGAGGAACAAGAGGTAATTGTAGTGGAAAACCAAAACAACTTGTATCTTGGCAAGACTGGTTTACAAGTGTATTTCACGAACAAAAATTCCAACATCAGCCAACCGAAAACAAAAGATAAAAGATGACATTCATGGGTCATTTTCCTTTTTCTCTGTGCAAAAATGCTCTTCCACTTTTTCTAAATGAGAGAAGGTTGTTTCTACACTGCGACTTGACATGGAAATGCTGTGTGTCCAGGGTGCCGCTGGGCACCAGTGGCACCTCTCACTGATTACCACTGTGAGCAGAGAATCTGAGCGTTAAGAGGGTGAACATGACCTCTCCTGGCCGGAGAACCATTTCTTGCCACTTTGCTGCTGAATTCACTCATTAAACTGCTCAAAGAAAAGCTGCACTCTGACTTCTGGGAATCTATAAGGCTATCAACTAATAGGATAGTGCACACGAACCCTTCCTTCAGAGACCACAACCAAAAGAAGAGAGTGGGACTAGAAGGAAGGATAATACTGTAGGTTGGACCTCAAGGCTCTCAGGAATATCCTCCACGATCCCAAATCAATAGCAAAGCCAGGAAAGAGGGCGTGAAGCTCTAACCCATGGAAGAGAACAATATAAAACAACAAAGGGATCTCTTCCCAACACGCTCCTCCCCTTGAGGCTCAGCCAAAAGTGCAGGGCTTGCCTGGCATAATGTGGACACCAGAGCCCTCAGTCAAACTTGGTCTGCCACCTTTGATTCCCCATTCTGCAAAGAGAACTGGAACACTGTCAGACTCCTAGCACTATTTCACTCACACTGGTCCCTTTAAAGTCTTCCTTCCTCAACCCAGACCCCCAAGGGGCCCTGTATGCAGTGAGGACCTGGACTCACGATCCATATGTCAGTCTGTAGTTAGAGCAGGAGGACTTAAACCTGGATGAATTCTACTCTGTAAAACAGCAACCATCAGTGAGTTGGGGGGTATCAAAGAGGCTTCTGTGAAGGGGAAGACTGAACTGGGATGTGCAAGAAGGCAGGATGAGAAGGCCCATGCCTAGCCGCCTGCAGGAGTGACTCTGGAACTAGGCTCACAGCCAGCCCTGACTAATGATGGTATGGGGGGGTACAAGGGACCATCTGCTCAGTGGTTAAACAGAGTCCTCACATAGTCGGGGCTAGACTTCTGTGACATTCCTAAAGCTCTATGTACCTGCTACTTTTGGAAGAAAAGGTGTGATTCTTGTGTGTTAAAGTGCATGATCTGCTTTCTTAATTGATTTGATAATAAAGCAACACCCTAGAAAAGAACAACCTTGGAAAATCGTGGGAAAAAAACCATATGGGCTTTCCCAGTGCTAGCTGCCTGTTTTGGGGTATTTTGGGGTACAAGATACAATCTTTCAGGATTCTGGGAGCTGCAATGCAGGCTACCTAGCTAGGGCAGTCTGAAAAGAGTCCTTCTGCTTTCACTTCACAGAACACAAGAAAAGGGAGACCTGACCAAGGTTGTGGTGGGTCACCACTCTGGAAATCTCTGCCGCACTATCCATGGCAAAAGCAGAGAGCCTGGCTTCTATGGAAGTGACCATGTGGGCTCTATCATTATCCTACAACAGGAATGACTCAAGCCCCAGCATACACTCTCTTAGGGATTTACTGAGTTACACAAGTTGAAAAAGTAAATCATATTGGAAAGGGCCTCTTGATTAAATATAACCTTGGCTATAATCAAATATCTATGCAAACTTCACACTGCTCTTAGGATCACTTGTAGCATCTGATTCTAAGTCATTCTCAAGAAAAAAAAATTCATTCTGAAATATATCCACTTAATTAGGATAATTCATCAGAATTTTACTTGATACAATTAAAAGGCTAAAAAGTTTTAGAATACAAGCTAATTTACTTTCCTCTGAGATTAATAATTGGAACCCCAAATATCCCAACACCTTAATTAGAAAGGTTTGCAGTTAATTCTATGAAATGATGAATGATTCCAATTTTTAAAACGAAAAGACCTGATCTTCAGGATGAATGCCTGAGTCAGCCAACACACTGATATATTGGAATAGGTCCAACGGGAACTCCCTAAATACAGAAATAAATTTTTTTTTTTAATTTCAAAAAAATAGCTGCTTCTTCTTTAAAGAGTTTAAAAATTGATAGTTCAACAGCAAAGCTATGTAACAACACTGGAGTAGAAGGAAGGGCTCTCTCTGTAGTACAACCTCTTGCTGGCACACTGCCATTATCAGCTGGTAGGGGCAACTGGAAATGAGATGGCAGGAGCTGCCCAGGGAAGTATTTGGGTCAGATAAAGTGATGGCACATCCAGACCCTGGCTCCTTAGAAATGGACAGTAATTCATTCATGCAAACTTCACAGAGATTAAATAAAACAAAACAAAATCTACTAAAACAAAACCAAACCAAACCCCCAACCCAGAAAACCCTCCCTGGCTCTCCGCTACCTGAAGAATTGCTGAACCCAAATTCTCTGCTCTAACATGGGTCCTCATGACCAATCAGTGTGCTCTGGGGTGCTGACCTGCTGGGCCCGGGGCAGCATCACTGTGAGTTTGGAGATGGCTGTCACGGGGGTGCAGCTGTCAGCAGGCAGGACAATGCCACAGGCCCGCAGACCTCTAGCCTACCTGCCGCCATTTTCTACTGTAAAACCGAAGGCTATCATTGTGAACAAATGCAGACTTTCTCAAAGGACAAACAAGAAGACCAAGGGCTACAACATTTCCTCCCTTGAGAAAGGTCAGGGGCGGGTGTCTACAGTTAAACACAGGTCTGTGCAGACCCGTGGTGACTTCCAACAGCAACAGTAGCAGCCAGAGAGGAAAGATGATTACGCTGTGGACTTTGTATCAGGCACTTAAATTGTTGGAGAGACATGCCATTTTGAACCAAAGATGTGACAACTGGGTTGGAATAATCATTACGAGTGGTCTAATAATGGGCTTTCAGAAGCAAAGTGGAGGAGGTGTGGGTTGAACCTCTGCCCATCTTTTAGTGCTGACTTTCAAGTTTTCTAAATGCCCATGGCCATAGCAATGGCAGCAGCGATGGCAACAGCAGGAACGGTCTGTCGTGTCTGTCTTCTGCGTGTGTTCTGTGGCTGACCGGAAGGTTCTGGTGTCACACTGAGAAGGCTCGGGATGTGGCACACCTACTTCCCGGGATCAATCAGATCCATGCTGGAGCCAAACATCTTCACCAGCTGTTCCTCGTAGTGTGAGATGTTCCTCTTCATGATGTCCATGCAGGGCCCCAGAAGCCTCTCAAATGCTTGTACATCCATAACTGTATTGTTAAAAAGAGGCGCGAGAGAGAATGAATTCTCTACACCAATAATTCAAAGTCATTTCCCTCGTGCAAACCTTTTCTTACATATACCCATTCACTTTAGGGAATCAGACTGTGGGATGCTGGGCGCTTGGAAAAGGACGGATGTTTCTATGTGAGTGCAGCCGGACTCTGTCATCTGCGACTTTGCAGAGCCCAGCCACAACTATTCACTCGGTCCCGGCAGAGCCCTGGACACCTGCCTCCGTGACTGGTCTTCTCACAGGCTACGCTCACTCAGTGCTCAGAAATGTCTGCTCAAAGGGTACATTCACCCATTTCTAGTTGGTCCCACAGACTGTTCAAGCCTAGATGTGTGTGAGAACTGGTGAAATGAGTCAAGGCTTACTGATGGGAAAAAAAAAATACCGCATGTTAAGAAAAAAAGTATTCATGCATAAAGAATTTATTTTTCTTACCTAAGCATTTGACATCTCCAACTGCATAAGCTGAAGCAGCTCTGGGTTTGTTGGTGACCAGTGCAAGCTCTCCAAAGTACTGCCCCTTATGGCAACGGGCAATCTCGACCTCCTGGTTCCCACCATCCTTGTTTGCTTTAGTCTAGAACAGGTGGAAAACATGACCTAGGCTGACTCCAGAATCACAGCTGAGCATGTTCAGTTACACATATTTGCAGTCCCTTCTCAGGACACTTAAAACACAATTACTGAGAAAGGCACTTTGCGGAGACACTGTACCATGTCAACAGCATGGGCTAATTCATCTCGGTGGTCTGGTTTAATTAGAGGAGTTGGCTTTTACCAGGGCTTTATCCAAGTCCCAACACCTTTCAGGTATTGGCTAAATATCAAGAGACAGGGAGCAGACCATTTTCTTTGGAAGATTTATGTATATCTTCCAAAGAAAAAAAAATATATAATTATTATTATAACATACATTATATTTGTCAATATATATAATCATATTATAGTGTCAATATATATTAACGTAAAATACATATATATTTTTATAACACATTAACATTTATTTTATATATATGAATGCTGACTTCTAAGGTACAAGGGAAAAGACTAGGTCTTTTTTTTTTTTTTAAAGATTTTATTTATTTGACAGAGAGAGAGAGAGAGACAGCCAGCAAGAGAGGGAACACAAGCAGGGGGAGTGGGAGAGGAAAAAGCAGGCTCCTAGCGGAGGAGCCCGATGTGGGGCTCGATCCCAGAATGCCAGGATCACTCCCCCGAGCAGAAGGCAGACGCTTAATGACTGCGCCACCCAGGCGCCCCAAAAGACAAGGTCTTTTGCGAATTCCTGCTAAATGATGTCAATGTTTCTCTTAGGTAAAGTCACAACTCTGGGTTACTTCTTTTTGATTTCGGACCATGCCTTTCTTGAACAATACAGTGATGAATTTTCTTTTTAGGTACTGTCTGCTTCTTAAGTTAGTAGTCCCCCTCCCCCCCACCACACACATTTTTTACAAGAGCTGAGAAACTAAAAACATTTTTTTAACAATGTTCAACCTGGACATTTAATGCTTTAACTCTGTATTAAGAAATCAAGGAGAGGGGGCGCCTGGGTGGCACACTTGGTTAAGTGTCTGCCTTCAGCTCATGATCCTGGGTTCCTGGTATGCAGCCCTGCATTGGTCTCCGTGATCAGTGGGGAGCCTGCTTCTCCCTCACCCTCTGCCCCTCCCCTCCACTTGTGCTCTCTCTCTCTCTCTCAAATAAATAAAATCTTAAAAAAAAAGAAATCAAGCAGGTTGTAATTTGTGCTTATCAAATTATGGAAAATAATGTAGCATATTATATTTAATATCTAGAATTTCCCCCCCCCTTTTTTTTTTTTACAAATTCATCTGCTAAGCGAAGTAATAATTTCAGAAAAAAATATTTAGAATTTATTAATAAGAATTAGTCTCAATCTCTAAGAGCCACTTTAGGTTATAGGCAGATAATCCCCCTTCCACACTTCTGCCCCAACCTGTTTGCTCTGAAGCTGATGTGCTCCAGAGCCAACACTCCCCTTCCAATTTCTGTAGCATTCTCTGGGACTGTAGACATGTTGTGCCCCCCCAATCCCTTCTTCAGAGTAGCAGTTACCACAGTGTCACATGCACACCAGGCCCCTGGGGGATTTGTTACAATGCAGATGCTGATTCAGTAGGGCTGGGGCAGAGTCTAAGACTCTGCATTCCTGACAAGCTCCCCCAACCCCCAGGGCCACAGTGCTGCTGGTCCCACATACCCAACACTATGCTGTGATCAGGAGGTGTCAATGAGTATTTGAGAAAAGTACAAACATATATCACTAGTCCAAAAACACTAAGTAAAAGAACATAGACGTTCCAACCTATTGTTTCATGTGAAACAGCAGACCTGTTTTTAATAGAAGCAGTAATCATGTTTTTCTTTCTCCATGTTTAACTTTTACAAAGATATTCTGTAAAGGGTTTCATATTAGGTTAGAGTTATGTTTAACTATTTTAACAAATGCTACATTCTTAAAAAAAATTGGAATAAGGAAATCTGGTGACAATGGATTTATGATGAAGATGATTCCTCCCACCTACTGGTCATCAGTTTTCTAGGCCTCCCTATCCACAAAATGGCAGAGTAATACTGGTCCTACAGACCTCCCCACCAGTGCTCTAGAAAGGAAGCTTTTTTCATAGTCAGCACCCTCGTGTATGCCTTTATCATGTAATTCCCCCACTTTCTACTAGGGAATTTATCTTTTCTTATTGATTTGTAGGCCAATATTTCTTATATCATTAATTATGTCACAGAGGCAAAGGCAATGGGAACAAGGAGAAATATACTAAATCCCTACACTGGAGGTACTTAAACAACATGGGTGTTTGCCAGTCCCATACCTCATAGAACAGTGATGGCTTTGTTACATAGAGACGCTTCATGTTATTTAACGCAAGCAGCTACTTTCTGTGCATGCACCTGGCATAACTCGCACCACGCACAGACTCACCTTGCTTCTGATCAGGATGCTCACCTCTCCGGACTCTATAATGTAGAAGCTATCAGCCTTTTCACCCTAGAAAGACAGAGAAGGTCATCAGAGCTATTCATATGTATTGGCGAGGGACACAGAAATAGATCATTTTCTCATTGCCCTAATTTGTATTTATTTGCCAACTCTACAAATTAACCAGTGGCTAACATATTCAGTACAAAATGAGAGGATCCCAGTCACCAGGAATGTCGGTCCAACTGTAACTGACACACACTTCTCACTTCCTAACATGGAATATTCGTATTTCTCCCCATGAATATGCCCAGGCTGCACACAGCATCACTACTGCTGCTGCTCAGGTTAGTCTGCTGTTGAAGTGGGGGGGGTGGGGGTGGGGGCGGGGACCAGCAGCCGATACTGCTGCAGACGATATCAAGGTGACTCCTGGCTGCCCCTGGGCCTAGGGCCCACGGATAATCTGGACCACCAAATGCAGCCCTCCAGAGGACAGTGTGGATCTGGAGAAAGCCCTACTTTGGTGAGGGAGGTACTTTAATGTGGGTTGATATCACCCTTATGAGCCTCAGGCTTTTCTTTTGCTTGCTTTCTTTGCTTGATTTTAAACCACTTGGCTGAACCAGTCATTCAGGTACTTCAACAAGTAATTAAGTACTTAATATGTGCCAAGGCCCTGTTGAGATGTATCAGTGGACAAAACAAATATCCCTACCGTTGTGGAAATTACAGTCTGATGGGGCAAACAAACTGTAAACAATCAACAGAGTGAATCAGCAAATGATACTGTTGTGTTGGAAGGCAATTAAGTACTATGGGGTGAAAGCAGAGCATTAACGGGGGTTCTGGAGTGCTGGCGGAGGAGATGGCTACAGTACACAGCAGAGTTTCATCAAGAGGGTGAGATCCGAGCAAAAGCTGGAGTGAGGCTAGAGTTAAGGAAGCAGACCGGGAGAAGAGGCTTTCACAGGCCCTCTTCAGTCTCTGACCCCTTTCTCTTAACATCTGGAGCAATGACCATCTACAGTGGATAATTCAATATTAAATCATGTGTCTTCATTCCATGTGGGTCTTATGTCTTCAGAAGAATCTACACTTCTGAATTTTCGTAAGACTTCAACTTTGACTACCGGACAGAACTCCAAGTGGACACCTTACAGCTGAGGCTATCATTCCTGAGTTAGTCTAGTCCCAGTTCACTATGTAATAATCACTGCTCCATGTGTGTAAAAGCCACAGCTTTATAAAGGGGGTCTGTGGGTTTCTGCGCTGCTGTGTTGGGTAGGTACCCTGCACCCAGCAGAGCCAAATCAGCATGAAATTTTAGAATTACACAAACAGCTCCCTGACAGGAGTTGCTTAAGGAAACTAAGGGGGAGCCAGAGGCAGGGTCACCAGGAGGAAGAGTGGTTTCTAGGTCCAAGAAGGGAGTTTCATAAAGGAAGATGTGATTACCAGTGTTCACCGCTGTTGGGAGGTCAAGAGTAATAATGATTCAAATGTGGGAAACATTCTGGTGACCAAGACGAGGGTGGTGAGTGGTAGCAATGAGCCACAAAAGGGACAGGTGGTGAAGGGTGGTGCCTGAGCTCTTTTTGTTTAGACAGATGTGCTCATTTTTCAAGGCTTCAGTCTTTTACACATGTTTGCACCTGTGTGACCACCTCCTCAATCAAAACAGAAAATCTTTCTGGCCTCCACCCTATGGAGTGTTTCTCAGTCAAAACCACCACGCTTCACCTATTAGGTAACTAAATCTGACTTCTGTCCTTGCAGTTTTCCTTCACTTCTGTTTATGAAAATAAGGCTGTTCTTTAACTTCATACACATGGATTCATACATTGCCTTTTGTGTCTGGCTTCTTCTAGTCCACATTGTGAGACCACACTTTGGATATGCCTGCCTGTGAAAGGAATGAGAAGCTAGTAGCTGGAGTAAAAACAGAGTGAGTGGAGGAATGTGAGTGTATTGTGAGGACGAGAGAGACTCAGGCATATCTACGGGATGAAAAGAATGAGTTTGATGAATAGAGGAGCTCAAATAAAACAGAATCTGCTAAAGACACTGTGTGCTCACTCCCAGCAGGCACTCTGGTGAGCACTGCATGTGCACTGCTTCACACGATCACCCAAGAAGTCAATAAAGTCAGTACTACTGCTATCCCATTTTACAGATGTGTTTCCTTGGAAGATCAGAAGATAAATAACTTTGCCATAGGAGGTAGGGGGAATAGCTGGTGGATTCAAGATTGAGAGGAGATGGGAAGGAATATTACTAAGACCATGTGGAATAAGGAGGCTTGCCTAGGTAAAAGCTCTTCTCTTTCTCTGGACCAGAAGGCAGGACCATCTCTGATCCTTTTAATTTACTAATTTGCTATTATATCACCAGAAAGGATTGTCATAGTTCACAAACAATTTAAGAAGAAAAATTTAAAATAAAACCATGAATGATGACAGTATCAGTTGAAAACTGTCTACTTTTGGGGGGTGCCTGGGTGGGTCAGTTGATTAAGCATCTGCCTTCGGATCAGGTCATGATCCCAGAGACCCAGAGGTAGGAGGGCTGTGACTGGGAAGGAACTCATGAGGGTGGAACAGCTTCTGAGGTGTAAGGGTATTTCTCTGAAAATACCTAGAAAATAAATTTCTGGATTATAGAATAAATTCAGCTTTAAGGGATAAGAATAAATTTCTCTCAAAAGGGGTTCAGCTAAGTGAATAAAACTTCCTACTACATCTTGGAATTGTCAGAGTCCTACTTTTTGGCAAGCTACTAGGTATGAAAATAGTTCTTACTATGGTTTTTAATTTGCATTTCCTGATTACTCAATGAGGCTGAAGCTAATTCATTTTTCACTGATGCCAGAACTATGCTTTGAGAAGACAACTCTCATAGTGTCATCCTTCCTCTCAAAAATCTTTGAAAGTGCTTCTCAAACATTTCCACCAAGTATGCTTAATGCAAGGGCATTTCCAAGCCTTGGAATAGTCTATAGCAGTGGTTTTCAAACCTTAGCAAACATTAAAATCATCTGGAGGTGTTTCTGATACCAAAACCAGACAAAGACGTCACAAGGAGAGAAAACTACAGACCAATATCCTTTATGAAATCTTAAACAAGGGAGTTACCCACTACATGCTAGATGGGATGCTGCCTAATTCACAATTAGTTAATAAAGTCAATTAGATCTTCAAATAAAAAAAATTTACAAAATTTTAGCAAATTAAATCCAGTAATAAATACAAAGGATAATATATCGTGACCAAGTAGGGCTCACTCCAGGATGCAAGCTTGGTTCAATATTCAAAATTCAATGTTAAAAAAAGTCAAGCAATGTAATTCATATTTACTAACTAAAAAAGAAAACCCATATGAGCACCTCAATAAAAACAGCAAAAGCATCTGACAAAATTCGACATCTTTTCATGATAAAAACTGAGAAAACTAGGAAGAGAAGGGACTTTCCTAACCTGATTAAGGGCATTTATAAAGAAGCTTACAGTTTACATTATACTTAATGATGAACAATTAAATGCTTTCTTCCTAAGATCAATAACAAGATCAATAACAAGACAAAGATGTCTGTTCTCAGCATTTCTATTCAATATTGTATTGGAGGACGCAGCCAATGCAATAAGGCAAATTAATTAATTAATTAAAAAATTTTAAAAAGACATACAGAAGGTAAACTGTCTTTGTTCATAGATAAGATAATCATCTATACAGAAAATCCCAAGGAAGCTAAAAAAAAAGGTACTAAAATCAGTGAGGTTAGCAATCAACATGCAGGATCAATACACAAAATTCAACTGTATTTTTATAATAAACTAGCAATAAATAATTAAAAATTGAAAAAAGGAAAACCACTTAGAATAATGTTAAAAGTATGAAATATCCAGGTATAAATTTAACAGATATGTAAGACTTGAAAAGTATAAAATGTTACAAAGGAAAATTAAAATATATAGAAAAATATATGGGGCGCCTGGGTAGTGCAGTCGTTAAGAGTCTGCCTTCGGCTCAGGGTGTGATCCCGGCGTTCCAGGATCAAGTCCCACATCGGGCTCCTCCGCTGGGAGCCTGCTTCTTCCTCCCACTCCCCTGCTGTGTTCCCTCTCTCACTGGCTATCTCTCTGTCAAATAAATAAAATCTTAAAAAAAATATATATACACATATATAGAAAAATATAAATAAAAGTACATAAAAAGTATATAAAAGTATAAAAAAGTATAAAGACCTGAAAAGTATAAAATATTACAGAGGAAAATTAAAATATATAGAAAAATTAAAAAAGGGGTGCCTGGGTGGCACAGCGGTTAAGCGTCTGACTTCGGCTCAGGGCGTGATCCCGGCGTTCTGGGATCGAGCCCCACATCAGGCTTCTGCTGGGAGCCTGCTTCTTCCTCTCCCACTCCCCCTGCTTGTGTTCCCTCTCTCGCTGGCTGTCTCTATCTCTGTAGGATAAATAAATAAAAAATCTTTAAAAAAAAGAAATTAAAAAAAATATATAGATATACAATGTTCATGAACAAGCTCACTGTAGTGTACGTATCTGACAATAAGCTTTTTTGGTTGTAATGTGACTGACATCAAGCGTTTGATTATGGAGGCAACCATTTTAAAGATACCCATCTTGAATAAACATATTGCTAGCTACACAGCTAGATAAAGAGGGAGGCTGCTCCCACCTATGAAGTTTCCCTTTTATAAAGCCCTGGGAAATGTAGAAAACTGACCACTTGAGTGACCCCACTTTTCTCTTCCCACACCTAATTCTTGCTCTTATGTTTTAAATTCACCAATAAAAGAGTTAACCTGCCAAACCCTGGACACCCCACCCTTGCCCCCCACAAAAGACAGAATTCCAGGGGGTGCCTGGGTGGCTCAGTCGTTAAGCGTCTGCCTTCAGTTCAGGGTGTGATCCCAGTGTTCTGGGATTGAGCCCCACGTCAGGCTCCTCCGCTGGGAGTCTGCTTCTTCCTCTCCCACTCCCCCTGCTTGTGTTCCCTCTCTCGCTGGCTGTCTCTCTCTGTCAAATAAATAAAAAAATAAAATCTTAAAAAAAAAAAAAAAGACAGAATTCCAGGTCCCCCACCCTACCCTGTGACCTCACTGTGTGGCTCTGGATGTGCCATGGACCCTCTGGGATCTGTGAATAATAAACCTGTTTTTTCAAAGTTCCTTCATGGTTGTTGCTATGGTAAGTCTTACAGTCATAGTAAGAACCACAAGGGCTGGTCCAGCTACAACACTGGCTCTGGAGAAATGTCTGTGGGGGCTTGCTAGACATAGGTGCGTGCCCCAGGCATTCCTAGCTGATAGCATCACTATTGACGGCCTGAGACTGACACAAAACACTCATTATTGTTACAATGTCAATTTCTCTCTAAATTGATCCATAGATTCAACATATTCCCAATTTAAAAGAAAATCTCAGCAGGCTTTTTGGTAGAAATTGTTAAGTTGGTTCTAAAATATATACAGAAATGCAAAGAGCACAGAACAGCCACAATAATTATGAAAAAGAATAAAAAATTTGGAGGGCTTAAACTACCTGATTTTATGACTTAGTATAAAAAGCTTTTATAATCAAGATAGTGCAGTATTCAGTGGAACAAAACAGAGACCAGAAATAGACCCCAAATATTTTTCAATACAACTGTCAAGGCAATGGGATAGGATAATCTTTTCAACAAATGATGCTGGAACAATTGGACATCCATATGCAAAACCCTGTAAAAAACTTTACACCTTGTACAAAAATTAACTCAAAATGGATCACAGATCAGGAGTGCCTGACTGGCTCAGTCAGTAGAGCATGTGACTCTTGATCTCAGGGTCATGAGTTCAAGCCCCATGTTGGGCATGGAGCCTACTCTAAAAAAAAAAAGGGATCACAGATCTAAAGGTATGAGTTAAAACTCTGAAATATCTACAACTTTCCTGCTCAATACAGTAGCATGTGGCTACTGAGCACTTGAAATGTGGCTTCTATAGATTTAGATGTGCTGTAAGTATAAATTACACATTAAATTTTGAAAACTGAGTACCAAAAAAAAGGTAGAATATTTCATCATTGAATTTTTATACCACTTAGATGTTGAAATGGTATTATTTGAAGCTATTAGGTTACAAAAATCATATTAGAATTAAGTTCACCTTTTAAAGAAATTTTGGCTGTTAAAAAATTTTAAATCACATATGTGTCTTACATGATATTTATTTAATGGTGCTGGCCTAGAGGTAAACACAGGAGAAAGTCTTATTGACCTTGCAAAGATTTTTTTAAATAGGGCATGAGAAGAATGAATTACAAGAGAAAAAAATTATAAACTAGATTCTTCAAAATTAAAAACTTTTGCTTTTTAAAAACTACCATTAAGAAAGTGAAGGGACAAGGGAGGTGGATGGGGAAAGGCTAGATGGGTAATGGGGATTAAGGAAGGTACTTGTTATGATGAGCACTGGGTGTTATATGTCATTGATGAATCACTAAGTTCTACTCCTGAAACCAATATTACACTGTGTGTTAACTAACTAGAATTTAAATAAAAGTTTGGAAAGAAAAAAAGAATTAAAAAAAGAAAAGAAAATGGATCACCTGGGTGGCTCAGTCGGTTAAGAGCCTGCCTTTGGCTCAGATCATGATCCCAGAGTCCTGGGATCAAGCCCTGCGTCAGGCTCCCTGCTCAGTGGGGAGTCTGCTTTTCCCTCTACCCCTCGTCCTCGTGCTCTCTCTTGCTCGCTCTCTCTCTCTCAAATAAAGTAAAATCTTTAAAAAAATAAAAAAAGAAAAGGAAATGAAGAGACAAGCCACAGCCACAGATTGGGAGAAATATTTGCCAATCATTTGTCTGATAAATGATTTGTAGTCAGAACACATAAAGAACGCTTACAACTCAATAATAAGAAACCAAACTACCTAAATGTAAGTAGAGCAAAAGATTTGCAGAAACTTCATCAAAAAAACATATGGATGGCAAGCAGTCACAGGAAAAAGATGCTCAACATCATTAGACTTTGGGCAAATGCAAATTAAAACCAAAATGAATTACCACTTCAAAATGAATTACCCACTAGAATGGTTAAAATTAAAATGACTGTTGATACTAAATGTTGATGAGGATGTGGAACAACTGGAATTCTGCTCCATTGCTGGGGGAATGCAAAATGGTAGAGCCATTTTTAAGAACAGTTTGGCAGTTTTTTTAGACATACATATACCATATGACCCCGCAATTCCATAAAAACATATGTCCACACAAAGACTTGTATAAAAATGTTCATTGCAGCTTTATTCATAACTGCCCCAAACTGGAAAGACCTCAAATGTCCCTCACCGGGTGAATGGAAAGACAAATTGTGGTACATCCATACAGTGAAATACTACACAGTAATAAAAAGGAACTATCTGCTGACACATTCAACATGAAAAAATCTCAAAAACATTAGCCTAAGAGAAATAAGTCAGACACGAAAGACAACCTGTTATACGATTTCATTTATCTGAAATTCTAGAAAAGGAATTTCTGTAGTGTTAAAAAGCAAATCAGGAGTTTCCAAGAATAAGTGGGTGGACCAGTGAACTGACTAAAACTATAAATGAGGGAACTTCCTGGGGTGATGGAAATGCCCTATACTACGATTTTATGACTGTAGGGATGGCTATAAAACTCCAGAATTGTACACTTGGTGATTTTATTATATGTCAAATATACTGTAACAAAGCTGACCAAAACAAACAAACAGACCAACATAAAGCACAGTTTCTGACTCCCAAGAACTTGCATTTCTAATAATTCCTATCAAATTCCCAGATGACGCTGATGCTGCTGTTCCTGGGACCTCACTTGGAGACCCCTTGTCTAGAGACAGTGCCGAAACGGGTCTAGAATTAGCTGAGATCATCTTAATTCTTGCCCATTCTGGGCAGCCACCCAGCACTCCTATCTTCAAGAAGGCAGATACTCCAGAAAACACTGCAGCTTCTCATACTTTCTCATATACCTCCCGAAGGCCTGGGGCTTTCAGAATGAACTAGAGGTCCTTTGGGAGTAAATTAAAGCACCTCAGGTTCAGAAGCAAATTTGACCTGTCAACATGTTCCCATTTCTGCAATTCAGCCCCACATTCTTAACAGACCAGAACACCTGCCCTGGAACACAGCTCACACCCACAGGCCACTGCTCATGTTGTTCTTTTGTTCGGAGAGACCTTTCCCTGACCTCAACTGCTGAAGCTGCACTTATTCTTTTCTTTTTCTTTCTTTTTTTTTTTTTAAAGATTTTATCCATTCATCTGACACAGAGACAGCCAGTGAGAGAGGGAACACAAGCAGGGGGAGTGGGAGAGGGAGAAGCAGGCTCCGAGCGGAGGAGCCTGATGTGGGGCTCAATCCCAGAACGCCGGGATCACGCCCTGAGCCGAAGGCAGACGCCCAACAACTGAGCCACCCAGGCGCCCCTAAGCTGCACTTATTCTAAGCCCAGCCCAAATGGTATTTCCCTCACAGAACCATACAGAATACTTCCTTTCCAACATTCTCACGGACAGTCACGTGTTCCTTCATTACAGTGCTTTATCTAGTCCTACCCGTGTATCTTAATGTCTATAGAGAAGTAAACCAATTTTTAATTGAAGGAATTATTAACAGTAGGAGTACCTAGAAAACAAAGGCATTTGGAGATGCCACTCAGACATAGTTGTGTTTTTTAGTCCCTTTTCTCTGGGAGTTTCTCTCTCTCCTTTTGTGACAATAAGCCTGATTAGTCCTTGTAGGCTGGTTGGGCCAACTCCACCCACTGGCCCCAGGGATGCGCTCAGGATTTAGGTTTGACCAATCTGAGTCTTTCCTCCTCCCAGCCCCAGCTCTGGGTTCATGATGGGAACATTACCAAACCCAGACCAACCAGGTATCTTCCCAGTGTTCTTGCCAGAATCACAGGCAGAGAAGTTTACATCTGGAAGTTTTCACATATAATTAAAGATGCAAACACAGTAGACAAGGAAAATTATTACACAATACTCATCACAATGACCCAGGCCACTGTGTGGTGATCCTTACAGCACCCAAAAATAACATGAGAGAAAGGCACAAAGGAAACATTAAAGACAACTTACAAATCTGGTCAATCACTGAAGACTGAAGAGACTGGCTTATGTTGGATTAGCTAAGAGGGCACCTTTGTGCCAAATATAGAAGGTAAAGGGCACAACCCTTAGACCTTCTCCAGGCTTTAGCACTAATGGATGAAGCTTACTCAAGGGTCAAAAGAGAATGATGTCCAAAAGAACAAATACCAGAAACCAGCGAAAGGGGAATGGAGGCAAGAGATGTGCATGTGTCCACGAAATTAACATCAGCGGGCTTCAGAGGACTCTGCAGGAGATGTACTCTAGTAGCTGGCAACAGGAGCTCCCAAAGTGAGAGGACAAGGGATGCACTAGTCCTTCAGGAGGGGACTCGCAGGAAAGAAGCTGCACGGGGACCTGCTCACCTGCGTGATTATGCGCTCTCCGTCCTTATAGACCTTCTCTCCTATTACATCCACAATCTTCATTCGTTCTGACACCTGGAACAATGGACATACCCATAAACTTCAAGGAAAAGACCTCAATTGAAAGTCACAAATAATACCTAAACAACACAGAAACGGGTTAGAATAGTCCAATTTGAAAATTTAATAGATTAGTTTTAAATCTTAAATCTCCATAAACAGACTCTTATTCAAATACACTTTACCTCTAGTGATTTAAGGAGGGGCACAGATTCGATAAATGATTCAAACATCCTTCTCTTTTTTGCATTGTTTTTCACTATGATTCTTCTAAAAGTCACACGGTCCTACAAGAAAGAACAAGAAAATTCTGGTAAATGCCTCTGTGACAGAACATCTATGGTTTAATTAACTGGATGACAGCAAAAATTAGAGGACTATGGAATGTACTGAGCCAACTGTTTAATGACATTTTAATCTGAGTCATCACTGGAAGAGAAAGACTGGCAGCCTGTGTCAGACAGATGTCCCCCGTGTAACTGCTTGCTGTATAGCACTCCATGACTGCCACCTATGGGTCATAAGCAGAATACAAAATACAAAACTCCCAGACACTTGCAAGCTAAGAGCCACTATTCAATGTGAAAACATGCACCTTTGAAAAAAAAAGGGATAAAACAATGAGAGGGCTCTTGCCCTGACGGACTTTACAGTCTCAATGGGGAGACAATACAAAATATCTGGCAATAAAAAATCTACAGTCCAAGACAGCATATGAAATGTGCTAGGTGAACGATAAAGACAAGAGAAGAGCCACAGGAATTCTGAGGGAGAGAGAGATCACAGTAGGCTGGAGTGATCAAGAATATTTTTGTTGTAAAAATACAAATTTTGGTGGGGCGCCTGGGTGGCTTAGTTGATTAAGCGTCCAACTCTTGATCTCAGCTCAGGTCTTGATCTCAGGGTCATGAGCTCAAGCCCCATGTTGCACTCCACACTGGGTGTGGAGCATACCTAAAAAACAAATATGTGTGTGTGTGTGTATTTGTATATACAAATACATGTATATATATATTATATAAATGTATGTTTATAAAATTCAAAAAACTATAAATTTGGGAGGGGACCTGAAAGAGGGGGAGGATTTAAATAAACGGCAATAGAGAGGAGGAAACTCAAGATGGAAAGCAGGAATGTGAAAGGTCCCTTGACCCCAGCAAGTCATGGATTCAGATCAGGAGACAGCTAACCAGAGCTACCGTCAGGCCCCTCTCAAATATGTGTACATACGTGTGGGGAGGGACACAGAGCCAGGAGAATGTTAATTGCTTAGTTTTAGGTTTCTTGTATCTAAGTTAATTATACCTTTTGTCCACCTCAGGCTGTCAGGAGTGGAAAGGTGGGTTTTTTTTTTTTTTTTTTTCCTTTGAAAGCACATAATGAAATCCCCAAGGCTGGCAAAACGAAACATAGCAAGGTAAGGACATGTTTAACTGTAAGTTTGCTATTTTAGTATTCCCTATGATGGGGCAGTAGTGGGGTAGAGAAATCACACAGAAGACAACGAATTGAGATGTCTAGATGGGTTTCATTGGCTCATATTCCATTAGCTACAGATGGGTTTCATTGGCTCATATTCTATTAGCTACAGAATTCCCAGCCCCTATCCCATACCATGTTTCATCTGCCTTACAAGAGAGTCACTTACTACACCCTATTCTCCTAGTATGAGCTATGGCAGACTCCAAACCTCCCTCTGAACTGCTGTACAAATTGTCTGCTCTTCAGCATAGAGCCCGATTCTGCTGCATTTCTTCTCCATCTGTCTGCTTGAAAAGAACCATTCACTCTCTGACTGCTCTAATGTGCCGCATGATTTGCTACTACTTTTTTAAAGTCCAAGGTTAGTGTTGTATCATTTAAAATGTGACTGTTACACTTTGGAATATTATTCCATTATCTTTAGAATTCAATTTCTACCTGTTTTCTGGGCCAATCTAGACATGAGTGCTATGGAAAGAGGACTGTCAAAAGTGAGAAAATGGGAATTATAAAGTCCTCTTCCTTCTATTTGAGTAAGCATTACCAAAAAAATATTTTTAATCCAGTCATCTGTTGAAGGGCATCTCGGATTAAAAAGATTTTTAATATTTTTAATATTTTAATAATAACTTTTGACTGTCCTCTTTCCATAGCACTCATGCCTAGATTGGCCCAGAAAACAGGTAGAAATTGAATTCTAAAGATAATGGAATAATATTCCAAAGTGTAACAGTAACATTTTAAATGATACATCGCTAACTTTGGACTTTAAAAAAGTAGTAGGCAAATCATGCGGCCCATTACAGCAGTCAGAGAGTGATTAAGAAGATGTGGTCCATATATATATAATGGAATATTACCCAGCCATCAAAAAGAACGATTTCACAACATTTGCAGCAACATGGACGGGACTGGAGGAGATAATGCTAAGTGAAATAAGTCAAGCAGAGAAAGACAATTATCATATGGTTTCACTCATTTATGGTACATAAGAAGTAGGAAGATTGGTAGCAGAAGAAAGGGAAGAAGGAAGGGGGGGTAAAAAGAAGGGGGAATGAACCATGAGAGACTATGGACTCTGGGAAACAAATTGAGGGCTTTAGAGGGGAGGGGGGTGGAAGATCGGGATAGGCCGGTGATGGGTATTGAGGGCACGTATTGCGTGGTGCACTGGGTGTTATATGCAAGTAATGAATCATGGAACATTACATCAAAAACTTGGGATGTACTGTATGGTGACTAACATAACATAATAAAAAATTATTATTCAAAAAAATACATATTTATATTTTAAAAATCCCTCTACAATGGTACAAAGATTGCTACAATTGCAATATCAAACTATTTCTAGATGCAGAGTAAACAACTGGTATCTCTCAAAATGGCTTATTTATTCGCATTCCAACCCTTTCTACAGATACTTCCACCCTTCTCGGAGCTCTCGTGCTGTGCCCACCCGGCTCCTGTGGCTGTGGAGGGTGTGCAAAAGCACCAGACATTACCCCAGCTTTCGGGGAGCTTCCAATGGAGCTGTGAAGAGGAAACTCCCACTGTGAAATAGTGGCTCTTTCAGGCAGCAAATGTTTAGAGTCAAGCCTGAAGTTCAAAAGAGAAAAGGAATACTGTGCCTTCCCGTGATTGCAAGTGTTTCCTAAGAAAATTTCTATTGACTTTCACTTTTGCAAGAGAGAATGGGAGCAGAGACTGCGTGCAGTGGTCATGGTGGCAGATGCCCCCAGGAAGAGCAGGAATGCAGAGAAATTTGCAGAAACTCAAGTGACAACACCAAGTCCTCCCTGCTTTGGCCTCACAAGGCATTTCTGAGGCCTTGGAAGGTACAAAAAGTCACGCTGTAGAGGACCCTCTGGGAGTCACTTTCCTGGAGGCGGTACTAAAGCTTTTGAGAGGGTTTGGGCTATAAAGCGCATGAACAAAGCAGGAGAAAAGCAGAGGCCGGAAGGGCATCTTGATAGGATGCTTAAGGACAGTAGGGAAAGGAAGAAAAGACTGCAAAAGGTAAGGCTAGGAAGCAGAAAGACAAGGCAGGGATCTCAGGAGAGGGAGCTTCAGGAAGAGAATGGTGATAGCAGCACCACAACCATGGAGGCGCAGTTGTCCCATTCCGTAAGCCCCTACCTTTTGCCAGACCCCAAGGGCACTGCCTCTCTCATGTCCATCTATTGAATTCTCAGTCCCCAACCATGGGCCAGGTGGTTTTACAGTTGGTTTTTTTTTTTTTTAATTCTATTGCAACTTTCTCTTTGACTTAGAGATTCTTTAGGAATGTGCTATTTAATTTCCAAGTGTTTGGAGATTTTCCTGTTACCTGCTACTGATTTCTGGATTTGTTTCATTGTGGTTAGAGAGTACGCTGTATGATTTCAATTCTTTTAAATGTGTTAAGCTTCATTTTATATGCCAGGATATGGTCTATCTTGGTGAATGTTCCATGGGCTTAAAAAGAATGGGTACTCTACTGTTGTTGTATGGAGTGTTCTATAAATTTCAATTAGATCTTTTTGGCTGATGGTGTGGTTAAGTTCTTCTATATCCTTCCTGGTTTTCTAATTGTTCCACCAACTCTTGAGAGAGAAGTGTTAAAGTCTGCAACTATAACTGTGGATTTGTCTATTTCTCCTTTCAGTTCTATCAGTTTTTGCTTCACATACTTTGAAGCTCTGTTGTTTGCTATATACATACTTAGAGCTGCTATGTCTTCTTAGTAGATTAACCCCTTCATTATTATGTAATGTTCCTCTTTGTCCCTGGTAACTTTCTTTGCTATGAAGTCTATCTAATCTGATATTAATACAATCACTCCTGCTTTCTTCTGGTTAATGTTTGCATGGTATATATATAATTCTATCTTTTTACTTTCAACCTACCTATATCATTATGTTTGAGTGAGGCTGGTGCAGACAGAATAGAGTTAGGTCATCAAAAAAATCTATGTGACTTGTCTCTGTCATTTAGTTGGTATAATTAGATCATTATATTTACAGTAATTATTCATACACTAGGGCTTAAGTCTACCACTTTACTATATGTTTTCTGCTATTCCTCTGTTTTTTGTTCCTCCATTTCATTTTCCTGTATTCCTATGGTTTTCTTGAACACTTTTTAGAATTTTGATTTATAGAGCTTTTGAATACATCCCTTTGTACAGATTATTTTATTGGTTGCTCTAGGTGTTATATTTATATATGTAATTTATCATGATCTACTGATGTCAACATTTTAGTAGCTGGAATAAAGTGTAGAACCTTTACTTCCATTTGGGCCCCTTTACCCTCCCCATCTTTAGACTATCATTGTCTTAAATATTTCCTCTACATACCCTGAGAACGACATCAGACAATAATTTTGCTTTAAGCATCTAATTTAGAAAATTTAGAAATTTTTTAGATTTAGAAAATTCAAAAGGATAGTCTTTTTATCTCCCCATGTTTTGCTTTTTCTGTTGTTCTTTCTTCCTTCTTCATGTTCCAAATGTCCTTCTTTCATCACTTCCTTTCTGTTTGAAGAACTTCCTTTTGCCATTTTTTCAAGGTAGGCCTGCTGGTAACAAAGTCTCTTAGTTTTCTTTGATATGAACATATCTTCATTCCTGCAGGATATTCTCACCAGGCATAGAATGAGCTGATAGATTTTTTTTCAACACTGAAAAATGCTGTGCCACTTCCTTCTGGCCTCCACGGCCAGGAAATCTGGTATCATTCAAACTTGTTCCCTTACAGGTAATGCATTTTTTCCTCTCTTGGCATAGATTTCTTTGTGCTTATACAATTTGGAGTTCACTCAGTTTTTTTAATCTGTAGGTTTATTGTTTCACCAAATCTGGGAAGTTTTCAACTATTATTTCTTTGAAGAATCTTTTAGTTCTATACTCTTTCCCCTCTCCTTCTAGGATTCTATTGATACAAATATTATATCTTTTGTTATTATCCCACACACTCTGTTCACTTCATTTCAGTTTGTTTTCTTTCTGTTGTCCAGACTGGGTAATCTCTATTTTTCTACCTTCAAGTTCACAGATATTTTTCCTCTCTCATATTCATTCTGCTCTTGAGCCCATTCAGTAAGTTTTTATTTTGGTCATTTTATTTTTCAGTTCTAAAATTTTCTATTTGGATCTTCTTTCTATCTTCTATTTCTCCATTGAGACCTTCTATTTTTTCTTCATTTTTTTTCAAGTGTGTCCATAATTGCTTGTTGATGGCTTATATTATTGATTATATGATAACTGATTTAAATCCTTGTCAGTTAATTGCAATATCTTTGTCATCTTCGTATTGGCAACTGTTGATTGTCTTTTCTCACTCAGGTTGAGAATTTCCCTGTTCTATGTATAACAAGTGTTTTTCTTTCTTTTTCTTTTTCTTTCTTTATTTATTTAAAAAAATTTTTTTAAAGATTTTATTTATTCATTTGACAGAGATAGAGACAGCCAGCGAGAGAGGGAACACAAGCAGGCGGAGTGGGAGAGGAAGAAGCAGGCTCCCAGCGGAGGAGCCTGATGTGGGGCTCGATCCCAGGACTCCGGGATCACGCCCCGAGCCGAAGGCAGACGCTTAACAACTGAGACACCCAGGCGCCCCTCTTTTTCTTTTTTCTTTTTTTAAAAAAGATTTTATTTATTTATTTGAGAGTGAGCGAGCAAGAAAGAGCATGAGCAGGGGGCGGGGAGGGCAGAGGGAGAGGGAGAAGTAGGCTCCCACTGAGCAGGGAGCCTGATATGGGGCTCCATCCCAGGACCCCGGGATCATGACCTGAGCCAAAAGCAGCCCTTAACCAAATGAGCCACCCAGGCGCCCTAATAAGTGGTTTTCTATTGTCTCTCTAACATTTGGGGTATTATGTTGTGAAATTAGGTATCCAATTTAATCTTCTTTTGCAGGCACTCTACTAGGTATGGTGCGCAAGTACACGTGGAAGTGAATGCTCAGCTCCCCTCTGGACTCGACTGACACAACCCTGGCAGGGAAAGTGGAGTGCCAACTAGTGACACTACATATAATCTCATTTTGCCTCTTTGCTGCTCGGTGAGGCTGTAAGTTCAGCTTGCTGCTAGCCCCAGTAACGCTGTGAGGAGGAAGAAGCAGTTTTTCCTCTGGTATTTGGCTGCAATAGGGTGATATTATCTGTTTTGCTAGGCTGACCTTTTCCTGGTCCTTTAGCTAAAGGGTTTGTTTTTGTATGTACTTGGTTGGTGGATCTAGGTTGTAGGCTTTTCCAGAACACCATCTGGGACTCACTCTCTTGTCCTTCTTTAAGTCCCAAGATCCCTAGCCATTCCACTTTCTCCTTTCCATCTTCCAGGGTCTTCCTAAGTTTGTTTATTGTATGATATCTGGACTTCTATAGTTTTAAGAGAGGAAACCAGTGAGGAATGGGGCTATTTCACCTTGACCTGGACCAGTAGTTGTCATCAATACTTTTTTTTTAAGTTGACTCCATACCCAATGTGGGGCTCAAACTCACAACCTTGAGATCAAGAGTCATATGTTCTACTGACTGAGCCAGCCAGGTGCCCTGGCATCAGTACATTTTAAAACTGAGTTTATTTTCCCCCATTACTTATTGATCTATGAGCTATCCTTGAGGTTTTTTTTCTTTTTTTTTTTTTTTAAGAGAGAGAGAGAGATGGAAAACAAGTGAGCATGCAAGCGGGGGGCAGAGGGAGAGAGAGAATCTTAAGCAAGGCGTGCACAGCCCTGAGATCATGACCTGAGCCAAAATCAAGAGTCGGATGCTCAACCAACTGAGCCACCCAGGAGCCCCTATCCTTGAGTTGTTTTTTTGTTTTGCTTTTATTTTTAAGATTTTATTTATTTATTTGAGAGAGAGAGAAAGACAGCCAGCGAGAGGGGGAACACAAGCAGGGGGAGTGGGAGAGGAAGAAGCAGGCTCCCAGAGGTGGAGCCCGACACAGGGCTCAAACCCAGGACTCCAGGATCACGCCCTGAGCCGAAGGCAGACGTTTAACAACTAAGTCACCCAGGCACCACTATCCTTGAGTTCTTCAACCACTAGGTCCCCAAGTGTGTGATCTATTCTTAAGCCATTATGTCTCTCATTTCTCAAGACATTCTTAGTTCTACGTCAATATATTACAGGAAAGTGCTCTGTTATGTCTTTAAAATGTGACTTCATTTGAAGAACTATATTGATAATGCTATGGTATACATTTAATTCTGCTTGTAAAGTAAATGGAAACAAATTATCACAGATGTCAATATCTTAAAAGTGAAATTTGGGATTTGTACAAGAGGATAATTATTTGTTTAAGAAAGAAGACAGTTACAGATTCTGAAGGCTTGATGCTGAAGGAAGCAAAGTGGACCATGGATAATAGAGGATAGGGATCACAGTAGTGCTGTGCCACAGACACTCTAGGAAAGTTCTCTTTCCCAGAATATGGCCATCAGCCTTTCTAGTCATCCAAACCTACTGGATATTGGTATGGACCAATAAACAAGTGGATGGGTGGCCATGGACAAAAGTTCATTCTGGGACAGCTAGAAATGGAAAACACTGTTGGCAGAGCTTTCCATGATAATTATTTTTCTAGGCTGCCTCTTGTATAGAAAATTATCCCCTTTGTCTCTACCTGTCTGATAAAAACATAAACAGAAAACGTAATAAGAACTGACATGACTACAAGATTATAAGACCCAGTCTTTCCCCTGCAATTTGGAGTAAATGGTTTGTTGACAAATCATTTTAGAGAAATGGAAAAACACACTGGTACAAGATGTTTCATAATGTCTTTCAGAGAACTAGCTATAAAATATAGTGTGAACCAACAGCCCAAGGACAGGAAACCCCGAAGTAAGGGGAATTAACACTATGACACACTAGAAGAATCATTTCTCTAACTCACCAGTCCCCAAAGGGAGCCTTCGGAAGTGGCGACAATGGTTGCAGCTCTCGGGGTGTTGTACATCAGAGCAAGTTCTCCAAAACTGCCACGGTTGTCATACTGACCAACAGAGCGAGTTTGATTATCTTTTGTTACTAAAATATCATAGGTTCCCCTGGAAGTATAACAAGAAATAATTTCATTTATTATTTCTAACAAAAAAATTTTAGACCTGGCAGGTGGTACAGAAATAGAAGGTACATATGATATAAAATAGGCAACTTCCAAAAGATTTTCACTAGTATACAGAAATACAATAGATTTTTGCATTCTGACTTTGTAGTCTGTGACCTTGCTAAACTCACTTATCAGTTCTAGTAGCTTTTTTGTAGCTTGGGATTTTCTAGAGAGGATCATGTCATCAGCAAACAAAGACAGTCTCACTTTTTCTTTTGTAATCTATAAGCCCTCCCTTCCTTCCTCCCTCTTTTTCTTCTCCTTTTTTCATTGCCTCATTGCATTGTCTAGGACCTACAGTATAATACTGAATAGAAGTAATGAGAGCAGATATCACTGTCTTGTTCTTGATCTTAAGGGGAAAACAGTCAATCTTTCACTATTAACTACGTTGTTGGCCATAGGTTTTTTAAAAAAATTCCTTTCATCTGCTTGGTGTAAAACCACATCTATTCCTAGTTTGCTGAGAGTTTTTACATTGAAAAGGAGTTGAATTTTGTCAAATGCTTTTCCTGAAGGGATTGAAATGACTGCATGGGTCTTCTTTTGTAGTTTGTTGAAAACTAGGTTATAGAACTGATTAAAATAAAGAAACCAAAAGGTACAACATTCTACCTATTGACTGGTAATGACTGCTAAAGAATAATACTCAGAACTGACAAGCATTTAGAGAAACAGGCACTCTCAATACACCACTGAGGTAAACTTAAACGTGTCAATGTTTCTGCAGATAATTAACAACATATAAACAATTCCTTAAAGAGACCCTTTTACCAGTGACACCATTTCTAGGCATTCTGTAGGAGATAATCTGGTGAGGGTGGTTCCTTTCAGGTCTGAGAGGGGGTCAGAAGCAGCCCCCAAGATGATATTAACAGCTGACGACACGCTAAGGCCAACAGGTCAAACCCACATGTCATGTCTCCCAACATGGCTTATACCTGGGGTCAGGGACATGGAAACTGAGGCAGTGTATTCATGTGTAAAATTAGGCTGGGACCAAAAGATCCAGATGACAACAGAGCAAAATGGCTTCTTTATGAAATCAATTCACTTGAACACTGCAAATAACATGTTTATAAAGCACATCTTGCACATCTTACTTTTTAGTATTGATAATGGCAACCCAAATATGGATTGTACTGAGGCCTCAGGACAGCATTAGATAGAGGGGCAGGGACAAGCTTTTTTTTTTTTTTCCTTTTTTTCCCTTTCATGATGTCTTTTTATTAAGAGAAGTTCTTGGGGCGCCTGGGTGGCTCAGTCAGTTAAGCACCCAACTCTTTCCCCCCCCTTTTTAAATTTATTTTTATTTAAATTCAATTTATTAACATATAATGTATTATGGTTTCAGAGGTAGAGGTCAGTGATTCATCAGTCTTATATAATACCCAGTGCTCATTATATCACATGCCCTTTCTTTATGTCTATCACCCAGTTACCCCATCCCCCCAGCAACCCTCAGTTTGTTTTCTATGATTAAGAGTCTCTTATGTTTTGTCTCCCTTTCTGATTTGTCTTATTTTTTTCTCTCTTCCCCTGTAATCCTCTGTTTTGTTTCTTAAATTCCATACAAGCCTTAAGAAGCTTGTATGCTTGCAAAGCATAGGGTAAAGTACATGCCTTGCGTCAGGAATCGTACTAAGCGCAGCCACACATCTGCAAAGCTCCATCTCCTACCGTTCTATGACGTAAAAGTTGTCTCCATCATCTCCTTGGTCGATGACATGCTCATCAACTTTGACTGTCCTTTCAAACATGGCATCAAGGACTTGAGAAAGTTGTTCCTGCACCGCAGACACACAAAGAGAAAAGATGGCTTTTACATTTGCTGGCAAAAAATGACTATGCTCATCTCAGTTTGCGACTACACAGTGGAAGTACGAGTATCAGATTGCTCTCCATATTCAAGCAAAATCCTTAAAGCTGCCTGAAACAAATGTTTTCCTCTGACCATTCAGCTTTGTACCTCCATATATATAGCATAGTTGCCAAGGTTTTTTTGAGGCAGTACTGCTTTTAAAAACATTCCGTAATTTATACAACCACAGGTATCTAAATCATGGTGCCCATTCTCCCAGTCACACCCACAGACTGTCAGGTGCCTTGATGGCTCCACTATGTCATCTGTAAAGCCATGCAATGCCACCTTCCTATAGGTGATGATCTTAACAGGATCATCAAATCTAAAGGGCTGGGAGGGACTTAGAAGTTACCTCACAGAGCAGCACAACAACTGCTCTGACTAGCCACACACATCACTTAACCTCTCCGAGCCTCAGTTAATTCATATTTTAAAAAGGGTTTAATAGTTTCTAGCTCATTAATTTTTATGACTAAAAAAGAAAAATCTAAGGAAAGTATCACACAAGAGGTACTCAAAAATTGAGATTATTGGACAGCTACTACTGCTTCAAACATTTATATACAACACACACAATTGCTTACTTATCATTACCTGCTATAACCAGAAGGTAACTAACTGTACTGGTTAATGTAGTGAAAACAAAACAATGCTATTAAATTCGAACAAAACAGTGGTCTCTGTCTAGGGCCAGCATCCCTCTGTCAGGGAGGGAGATTAGTGACTGTCAGGGGACACTAACGAAAACCAGCTTTAGCCCAAAGAAAGACTTTCTCCTTGGAGGAATGTGGACTGAAGACGTGGCAAGGAAAAATTTTATTGCTGCGTAATTCCATGTGATTTAGTGTCTGTCAGCGTGACTGCACCACCTAAAATAACCGATTACCGCTAAAAGCATCTCTTTAGTTCCACAGTTCCATGTGTGTTGAATACTGTACAAGCTGGCAAATACTAAAAAGGTAGTGCTATTCATGTGCATTCCGCATTCACATGGAATGTGAGCCCAGTGTTGCCAGAAATCTCATGTTTAAATACAGGTAACAATTCAAATTTTCATGTCCCAAACAGACCAAACATATTCTAGCTGTAACTGGCCTGTGGGCTGTCCACTGGCAGCCTCTCATTCTGAGTAACTCTTCTTCTGGTCTGGACTCTTCAAAAACATCAGTGTCATAAGACATAGAATAAGGTGTTCTAGGTTGGAGATGACTAAAATGACACCATGACAAACAAAGGCAACATGCGATTCAGGACTGAAAAACAAAACAAAAAGGCTGTAGAGAACTTCACTGGGAAAATCTGAATATGGAGTGGGTGTTAGATAACATTACTTACTGCATCACTGTTAATAATGGTCTTGTGCTAATGTAGGAGAATATCCTCGTTCTTGGAAAATACATCTTAAGGTATTCAGTGGCTAAGAGTCAAGATGTCTTAAACATATTCATAAATGGCTCAGAACAAAGAAAAAAAGCAGTTCATATATACTTATGCGTGTGTACATACACACACCAAAGAAAGTAAATGTGACAAAATGTTAACAACTGGTCAGTCTAGGTAAGGATACATGAGTGTTCCTGGTACTATTCTTTTGACTTTTCTGAAATTTGAAAATTTAAAACCAGAAATTTGGGAAATAAATTTTTATTTTATTCATATATTTTTAGTTTTATTTTTTTAAATAAGCTTTACACCCAATGTAGGTGTAAATAAATTTTTAAAAACTGAAACAAGTACACTCACCAGAATGGGTAAAATTTGAAAAGACAGACAATATCAAATGTTGGTAAGGATATAGAGCAACTGGGAATCTCATATATTGTTGAAGGAATGCAAAATGGTACAACCACTTTGAAGAAGATCTGGCAGATCTTTATAAAATCAAACATATACCTACCCTATGACTCAGCAATTTAGACCTCAGGTATTTTACTGAAGAGAAATGGGAAAAAAAACGGATAGCAAACTAGTATTTCCATATAACAGCACACTACTCGGCAACAAAAAGGAATGAACTAACATCACCAGCAATAAGGCACACTGACATCATGGACTGAGAAAGACACAATATACTATCTGTAGCAGTCAGGCCAAGAATGTATATCCATATTCCAGTCATGAAGAAACACTGGACAAATTCAAATGAGGTACATTCTATAAAACAACAAACCAGTATTCTTCAAAGTGTCAAGATTATGAAAGACCAGAAAGGACTGAAAACCATGACAGACTGAAGAGAAAGAAGAATGAAATGTGATTGGATCCTTAACGAGAAAAAAGAAAACCATAAGTGAGAAATCCCAATAAGGTTTGTAGTTTAACTAATAGTATTGTAACAATGTTAATTTCCTGGTTTTGCTCATTGCCCTATGGTTATGGTAAGATGTTAATACTAGAGGAAGCTGGATGAAGGGTATATGGGAACTCTGCACTATTTCTGCAGTTTTCTTGTCAGTTTAAAACTAATTCCAAATAAAAAGTGAAAAAGGAGAAGAACTGAACTACTGATACATGCAACAGGGATGAACCTCAAAAACTGTGCTGACTGAAGGAAGTCTCACACAAAAGAGTTCATTTTGTATGATTCCGTTTATATGAAATCCTAGGAGAGGCAAAATTAATTTATTGTAGAATAAATAAAAAATAGTAGTTGCCTCTGAGAGAAGGGGGGCCAGAATTGATCACAAGGGGGCACGAGGGAATTTTTTGGGGTGGTGGCAATGTTCCACAACTTGTTAGGGAATTTGGGTTACCCAAGTGTATACAGTTCTCAAACCTCAGTGAACGCACTTAAAATTTAGGCATTTCATTGTATACAAACTTTCTATCAAAAGACTATAAACAGGCGACTTCCCCGACTCCCCCCTCCGGAGTAGCGGAACCTTGCCCAAGGGTGCACACAATAAAGTTCCTCCTGAAGGACACCCTCGCTGCCCTGCCCTGGGCGTGACTCCCCCAACTCATCGCTCTTTCGCCCGAGGGCGCTTGCAATAAAGCTCATTTTCTGGACCCCCCCCCAAAAAAAAAGACTATAAACAAATATTGAACTCTAGTTCCATGATATGCATGCCAAAGTATTTAAAGGAAGGTATAATGATATCTGCAACTTATTCTGAAATGAACCCAAAAAAGTAAGATAGGTTAATGCAGGGGCCAGCAAATGCTGCCTGTTTTTGTAAATAATGTTTTACTGGAACACAGTCACACCCTTTCATTTATGTATTGTCTGTGGCTGCTTTCCTGCTACAATAACAGAGTTGAGTAGTTGTGACAGGCATATTTACTACCTAGTTCTTTAAGAAAAAGTTTACCAACCCCTTTGCTGAAAGATGGGTAGATGGTATATAACGTAGCAAGCACAGTAAAATGTTAATCGTAGAATCAACACAGTGGATAAATATGTGTTCCAGAGAAGTCTTTCAACTTTGTTGTGTTTGAGTATTTTCATGAGAAAAATGTTAGAAAAAAATAATTACATCTGACATTGTAGTTTTATTTATTTATTTATTTATTTATTTTTTAAAAGATTTTATTTATTTATTCGACAGAGATAGAGACAGCCAGCAAGAGAGGGAACACAAGCAGGGGGAGTGAGAGGAAGAAGCTGGCTCCCAGCGGAGGAGCCTGATGTGGGGCTCGATCCCATAATGCTGGGATCACGCCCTGAGCCGAAGGCAGATGCTTAACCGCTGTGCCACCCAGGCGCCCCGTGACATTTTAGCTTTAAATAAAATGGTAAAATGGATTTCTTCAACACTAAAAAAACTCTGAATATTAGATTGACATAGCAACTTCCTTTAGAACATCTGATGATATAAAATTTACAAGGGGTTTTGTTCAGTAGGTAAAAGCAACTCTTCTTTCCATTGATACAGATGGATCTTCTAGGGAAAACAGGAGACACAGACCAGTATTTCTCACAACCAGCCTCTCCTTGAGGTCATGGTCCTTGTTTTATTTAGCCTGAGACTAATAAAGCTCTGGCTATTCTTATAACCACACAGCTACCAGACTGGTTTACAGATACCAGGGATGGCTGTGAGGATGTCATTAAAAGACTTATTTGCAGGAGCTGGGTAGTAGGGGAATTCTAATCCCATCCTTCTTGTCTCTGCACATTCTAGGACTCTCCAGGAGGCCCAGTACCTCAGCCACTCATGCAGCTTCAGCATGTGGCTCTCAAAGTAGAGAAGTAATGAAATTCGAAGATTCTCTGTCCTCATGAGGTAGCCCCTGCTCTCTATCTCCACCAAGGGAGGGAAGACAGGACCAAGCATAGATCCTGTACCAGAGCCCTGCAGACACACACCACTCCCCATGTCTGAGGTCTTTGCTGAGAAGTAATCACAAGAGATGCTCCACGTCTCAGGCCTGAGAAGTCACACACCTCCAGTGGGTTAACTGCTACCAGAGAAGAGAACTCCATAACTAGTATCTTTGGAGAAATTACTCTGCAGCATAAATTCAGACCCTCCAAACTAAGTCAGGGTCATGCAAACCTGAACATTTCCTTTCAACATGACCAAACTGTATGGTTCTCAGATGGTATTTTCATGGAGGAAGTCTGAAAGCAATTCAGAGAAATACTAGAAGTCATCTGAAAACCTCATTATGAGTTATGATAGGCAATGCAATGCAAACATTTATAAGTAAGATGAATCTGAAGTTTTATGCCTCATATGGCTGAGGCTAAGATGACAAAAATTGTTTAAATGACAAACAGGAGAAAAGCTAAAAGACAAAAATATTTTTAAAAACCAATGTTACCTGATCAAGATTTTTGAAAAGGAGAATATCTTTACAAGCTTCCTGAAGTCTGCATCTCTGTTGATCAGTTTTAGGATGAATCACCTGCCAATCCAAATGAAAGCACAGAAATATTTTATTCCATTTTAAAATTTGACTTTACAGATCAGTAAATTTCTTCTCCTAAAAAGTGGGGAAAATTAAGAGCATGTTTATTATGACTTTAATTCTACACAAACACCAAGCAGTGCCTTGACCACGGAGGGGCAATGTGACAGGGGCAGAGCACTCACCCTGGGGCCACTCACTGACTGTGTGACTAGCAGCAAGTCAGTTACCCCCTGGGAGCCTCAGCGTCCTCATCTGTAAAGCGAAAGGCTATCGATTTGCTCATTCAACAGATACTAAGCATCTACTAGGTGCCAGGCACTGTTCCAACTCTAGGGACAGAGGGAATGCATGGATAAAAACACCCGCTCTCATCCAATAAATCTGTAAAATATGTTAGAAAGTGACAAGGCTAAAGAGAAAAATAAGTTAGGGAAGGGTGATAAAAAAGTGTGTGCGTGGAGTGGGCGGATGAGGCCTCACTGAGAAGGTGACATTTGTGTGGAGATCTCAAGGCAATGAGGATGACCTGAGGGAGTGAGTCATGTGGACATCTGTACAGCAAGAGCACCTCAAGCGAAGGGAACAATAAGTGAAAACAAGGCCTTGTGGCAGGTGAGGAGCATGTCTGAGAAAGAACCAAGAAATAGGTATGACTCATGCAGAGCAAGGGTGAAAGATCAGGAAAAGACCAAGTCGGGGGGTTAGGTGAGGGTAATGCCCAAACCACAGAGGGCACTGTAGGTCACAGAACTACAACTTTTCCCTAGCCACATGGGGCAATTTGAAGGTTCTGACAGAGGAATGAAAAAGATCTGACTAATGTTTTTAAAGGCTCACACTGGAAGAACAGCCTTGAGGGAAGGAAGCAAGAGTGGAAGCCAAGAGACTCCTGTGATTATTCCAGCGCCAGATGGTGGTGGTCAGGACCGGGGTGGTAGCCACGAGGTGTTGAGAAGGAGGAGAATGCTGGATATGTTTCGAAGACTAAGCCCATCAGATTTGTTGGAAAACTGAATGTAGGAGCTAAGGGTGATCCTCAAGTTTTGGACCTGAGCCCTTGGGAGAATGGAGCTGCCATGAGTTGAGCTGGGGAAGACCATGGGTGGAGAAGAATGTTTAAAGGGAAATAATCAGGAGCTCACATTCGGCATGAGTTGCCTATTGAAATCTAAGTGGAGACGGCAAGTAAATAATGGCTGTACATGCTGGAGTTCAAACATTAACAGTTTAGTAGTAGCGGTGGTGGTATCTACTAAATTAGAGTTGTCAGAGGGATTAAATAATACATGCAGTATTTAAAACAGTACCTGGTATTTAGTGGGTGCTAAAAAACTGTTATTATTATTACTGATATTAAATAAATGTTTATTGAGCTAAAAAAATAATTAGTGCTTAGTATTGCTGTTATAATTTAGGGACCTAAGTACTAAAAAAAAGTACATTTCTTAATCTGATGAGAAATAACAGATGTCAAAAGTATTAAGTATTTTAAATTTGGGATATTAAAAATTTAGTAAAAAAATGCTTTAAATTTTTTGGTAGGGGGAGGGGTAGAGGGAGGAGGAGAGAGAGAATCCCAAGCTGACTCCACGCTGAGCACGGAGCCCAATGCAGGACTCCATCTCATGACTCTGAGATCATGGCCTGAGCTGAAATCAAGAGTCAGATGCTTAGCTGACTGAGCCACCCAGGTGCTTCTCCCTCTAGGGACAGAGGGAATGCATGGATAAAAACTGTTAAACTGCTTTAACTTTTAAAAGTCATCAAGAATTTTATAATATCCAGAATAAATTTTTAAATTTACATATCTATTATATTCACACAATGGTAGCATTTTATTATTAGAATACTTCAGAAATCTTTCAGAAATCTTTCTGCTCATTTTAAGGCATACTTGAAAGATTATTAAAGCTTCTTTTATAACATCAATCTTTTAAAAATGGTGGTTCAGATATGCTTTTATAAAAATAATTTGGTAATTGTACAAAAGTTTTAAAAAATCTGAGTTTTTAAGAAAAGACCAAAAGTGAACTGTAGTCCTGCCACAACTATTGTTAACATCTGGGATATATCCACCCAGAAATAATTCTTTGTACTAATAAATACTACACAGATGGATATATATATATATATATATATATATATGTATTTTAAAGTTTATTTACTTTTTTAAGTAATCTCTACACCCAACATGGGGCTTGAACTCATGACCCCAAGATGAAATGTTACATGCTCTTCCGACTGAGTCAGCTAGATGCCCCAGATAAATATTTTTTTAAATTATTTTTTATTTTAGAAAATGGCTGCAGATTCTCTTAATTTGAATGTACCATAACTTAGCTCCTGGTAATCCCCTATTTGGGGGCACTGTTCTCATTTTTTACTATGACAACACTGCAACGATCTCTGTTTATACATCCTTGGGAAGGATCCAGCTACTTGTTAGGGATGAATTCTCCTTCGGGTAACTGCTGAGTCAGTTGGCTTGACTGTGTTTAAGGCTTTGACAGCTACAGCTAGGCACCCCATCTTACCATAACCTCAACCAGTCCTGCTTTCATTCTTCTTAATATTTGTCAATCTGGTAGATAAAAAAAGTCGCATCTTGTTGAGATGTTCATTTGTATTTACTTTAATTATCAGGATGATGTAGAGGTGGAGGGGAGTGAGTGGGGAATAAAACAATTCTACCTAAGGCCTTCGCAGCAGTTCTTACCCTTGGGTCAGTATCTTCCTCTTCCTCATCAGGGTTGTAGGTCTCAGCACAGACTAAATTTGGAGAGAAAAACATAAAGAGAAAAGTGAATAAAACAGACGTGTACTTTTACTGGAAAAATAGGAAGTGAACATGGTTTCCTGTTATTCACTGTTTTCTAAAGCTGTAATGATTTTTAAAGTCTTTTTGTCAATTAATAAATATATTAAGTACCTACTCATGCCAGGAGTTCTATTAGGTGCTAAAATGCCAGCTTTCTAGGGATTGGTAGTCCCAAATAGGAGAGAGTTGGTAAAATATATCATAGAGTAGATCTCATGGTGGTGGCAAGGACAAGCAAGGAGGTGCTGTCTTCTGCTGAATTTTTAAGCAGAGGTGGAAAACCAGAGAGTACAACATATGCAATATAAACACATGGATATGCATATGGAATAATTATGAAAAGAATCACTCAACATCATTCTTTTCATTAAGTCATTCGTATGAATGACTTAAAAATAAGAACGAATTTTAAACAAAATGAATACTACGTGTCAGTCTTTGTTCTGGGTACAATATATTATATAAATCTAAAATCAACTTGATTTTTTTGTAGTTAGCCTGTGTTTGTTGTGCCGGCTGCCTGCAGGACTTGTCTCTGTTGTAATTCAAAGATTCAGAAAATATTCACTGAACATTTGTTTGTAATAGCAAAATATCGGAAATGATAGAACTACCCAAAAAATATGACATAACTAACTATCTGAATAATATGCTACAAGAAAGAATGAGGAAGATCTCCACCAGCTAAAAGTGAGTTCTAGGGGAAAAAAAAGCAAGGTGAAGAATATATGAAGTGTGCTATCCCTTCCATAAGAAAGGATGTCTATGAGAAAGAAGGAGAGCTAAGAAGAGGGGAAAATTAATATATAAATATTAGTATATATGCAAAAGTTTTTTTTACCTATTTTTTTTTCCCAAAGGGAAACAAAAGCAGGATGAACCAGGAAGTCAGCAGGCAAGGAACGCAAATGGTTCTTGACCCTACACTCAATGCATTTGTGTGATGGCTAACAACTAGGGGACAAGCTGATACACACTGCTCTCGATTTAACCCCTGGTTTCTTAGACACATTTACTCACTGCAGCCTTGGTCTAGCTGCATCCCAGCTTCCCATTTCTATTGATTCTCTGAACTCACAGAATAACCTGAGAAATGGTATGTCATGTAGTCGGGAGTCCCTTCCCTGCCTAGCCTGCAGTACTCTAGTGTGGGCCACACCTCCTATACTGTAATGCCATCACTACTCTGCCTGTCCAACAGAGATCCAATATCCTTACACAGAGAAAAATTAGGGAGAAGGGAGTTAAGAGGACAAATAACCATTCTGGTCCCTAAACCAGCATCAGGTGACGTTCTGCAGGAAGGTCCGCCTCGTCCCTGGCTGGTCCAGGCTTTGGGTAGCTGAGCCAGGGAAGGGACAATAGGATGTAGATAAGGACTCATTAACTTTCTCCAAGTCATTCCCGATTCCAAAGGCTACATTTATCTCAGATCTGTCCTAAAGATTAAGACACACACCTTCCTCCCTGCTCAGCAGGGAGCCTGCTTCTTCCTCTCCCTCTCGCTCTGATGCTCCCCCTGTGCTCTCTGGCTCTCTCTCAAATAAATAAATAAATAAAATCTTAAAAAAAAAAAAAAAAGACACACACCTTCCTGAGTTTCCAGACATTAATACTGCCACTTTTTGCCTCTTCATAGGTATTTCGGTAGGAAATTTGAGGAAGCCGCACTGAGGGGAGACACTGTTAAACTGCAAGCCTCTTGGTTCTCTGTGCTTTTGATTAGCGTTGTCATAAGCAGCCCAGTTTTCTAAGCCAGAAACTGGCAACTCGTCATGACTTTCTTCCTTCACCTCTTACCCAATGAATACAACAAATTCTACTTCAGAAAGAGTCTCCTAGCTGACCTTTATTTGGTGTACTCCAGTTGCTACTCCTTGGTCCAGGAACTCAAAGTGTGTTCCTAGAAAAATGCATTTAAAAACCCTCACTTTGGGGGCACCTGGGTGGCTCAGTCATTGAGCGTCTGCCTTCGGCTCAGGGCCTGATCCCGGATCCCTGGGATCGAGCCCCACATCAGGCTCCTCCGCTGGGAGCCTGCTTCTTCCTCTCCCACTGCCCCTGCTTGTGTTCCCTCTCTCACGGTGTCTCTATCAAATAAATAAACAAAAATCTTAAAAAAAAAAAAAAACCCTCACTTTGGAGACAGATGAGTACATGAGTATTATTATAATAACTTTCTCTACTTCTGCATATGTATGGAAATTCTCATTTAAAAAGTTTAAAATAATAAGCCTGCAGGGTTAAGACTGACAGGATTTTACTGATAATGATGCAGTCTTGGGCCGGCCTATCACCAGGCTTGCTTTTCCTTTGATTTTGAAGGAAAGTACTTTAATGACTTAGCTTGTTTTTATATTTTTATTTTTTAAAAAAGACTCAAAGGTCTTTAAGAAAGATTTTATTTATTTTGAGAGACAGAGAGCATATGCATGTGCGCCTGAGCAAGTGGGGGCGGGGGGTGGGGAGAATCTCAAGACTCCACGCTGAGCACAGAGCCTGAGATCATGACCTGAACCAAAATCAAGTCATATGCTTAACCAAATGAGCCACCCAGGTGCCCCTCACTTTTATGTTTTTAGACATTAACATAACTGAGGCAGATGTTACAGTCTTCAAGTCTTAAGGTACAGCACTGTGATTTAAACAAAAATAGTTATTTCCAGAAAACTTATTAATGTTTCTATTTATGGAAAAGCATTATTTTATTTTTCAAAACTGGTTTTGAATTTTTTCCCTTTTCTTTTGAACTCCAGACTCACTTCCCTTCGCTTTTTCGGTTTCCATCCAACCTCCTTACTTCTTCCTGGTCTTGATCCAAGATCACTCTTCTCATCTTTCATATAAAAGTCCATTTTTGGGGCGCCTGGGTGGCACAGCGGTTAAGCGTCTGCCTTCAGCTCAGGGCGTGATCCCGGCGTTATGGGATCGAGCCCCACATCAGGCTCCTCTGCTATGAGCCTGCTTCTTCCTCTCCCACTCCCCCTGCTTGTGTTCCCTCTCTCGCTGGCTGTCTCTATCTCTGCCAAATAAATAAATAAAATCTTTAAAAAAAAAAAAGTCCATTTTTAACTGTTTATGTGATTGTTGCCCCAGAGTCTGTGTGATCCCCTATGAAGCCTCCAGAACAACACTAAGTGTCACTAGAGATGCTTAAGACCCACCGAAAATGAAGACTGAAAGAGCACAATCCCTTGTTCCCGGGAATTTGTATTGTCACAGTTCTCCACCAGATGTCACTGTTCAGCAATATGAAACTGTACAAAGTGACAAGAGACTATCCAGCACAATTTCTTCTTCTAAGTTTTAATTGATGCTTCTGTCATCCAGAAATGTGAATCATCTTTTTAAAGATTTTATTTTTAAGTGATTTCTACACCTAACGTGGGGCTTAAACTCACAACCCTGAGATCACGAGTTGCACACTCCACTGAGCCAGCGAGGCGCCCCCAGAAATGTGAATCATTAAAATGTGCCGGTGAGAGAAAACGTTTTCATTTCTACAAAGAAATGAGCTCAGATCCTGGTCACAGTCGGAGGCTCTAAGCTCTCCTGCTAGCTCCCATGAAAAGCTGACTCAGCCTGTGTGTATTAGTCAACTTGGGCTGCCATAACAAAATATCAGGCTGAGAGACATAAAGAACAGAAATCTATTTTCTCACAGTTCTGGAGGATGGAAGTTCAAGGTCAAGGAACTGGCACATTTTGTTTCTCCTGGGGCCTCTTCACTTGGCTCATGGGTGGCTGCCCTCTCGCTGTGTCCTCACATGGCCCTTTGTCTCTGTGGCGCACTCCGGGTATCTCTTCCTCTTCTTATATGGAAACCAAGCCTATTGGATTAGGGCTCCACCCTTATAACCTCATTTAACCTTAATTGCCTCTTTTTTTTTTTTAAAGGCCCTTTCTCCAAATACAGTCATATTGGGCTTAGGCCTCACACAGGAATTTGAGGGGGACACAATTCAGTATGTAACCCTGGGTTTTCTCAATTATTTTCTTTTTTTTTTTTTTTTAAAGATTTTATTTATTTATTTGACAGAGATAGAGACAGCTAGCGAGAGAGGGAACACAAAGGGGGAGTGGGAGAGGAAGAAGCAGGCTCATAGCGGAAGAGCCTGACGTGGGGCTCGATCCCAGAACGCCGGGATAACGCCCTGAGCTGAAGGCAGACGCTTAACCGCTCTGCCACCCAGGCGCCCCTCTCAATTATTTTCAGTAATGCTTGGTAATATTTCACCTGAAGACAGCCATTGGTGGAAAAAATACTGAATACTGTGAAAGGATAGTAAGACAAACATCAGTACTTCAGTCCATTATAAGCATGCAAGCCTTCAAAGGCAGGGACCCCTGGGGAAGGAAGAGCACCTACTGTGCAGACATGAGTGACTACCGTGGCACCACATTCTCGGCAGACTCTACCGACTGACTGGTCACAGTCATCACCAGAGTCAGACACTCCCTGCCCAGATGTGGCATGATGTCAACACACAAATTTCTATTAAAATGCTTTGAAGCTTCAACATGTATTTAATAAAAGAAAGGGTTTTCTGGGGGTGAAGTTTTTTAATTAACAGAATCAGACTAACATTTCAAACTCAGAGACAGTTAATAGTACTTTAGGACTATTTTAAGAATGCTGCCGTTAAAGAATTTATGAACTCTCTTCATTTAATGAATTTATCACATGATAGATATAGGACTGTTCTGCTAGAACTTAAACTTGGAAGGCACAGCTTTTCAATTCCATTGCTTTGGGGGAAGAGCTCATCTCTAAAGCTACTACATGCACTGGGGTCTGGGCGTGGATCCACCCACCACTCATTCACTATTTCTCTGTGTCCCAGATCCTTGGTCTGTCTCTTCAAGAGTAAGAGGGCATAACGATACTAAAATCATGTAAAAGGTTAACAACAGGAGGAGACATTTACAACACTGGGCTGCGGGGCACCTGGATGGCTCAGTCAGTTAAGGACCTGACTCTTGATTTTGGCGCAGGTCATGATCTCAGGGTCCCGAGATCGAGTCCCACAACAGCTCCACACTCAGTGGGGGGTCTGCTTGAGATTCTCCCTCTCCCCCTGACCCCCCTCAAATAAATAAATAAATCTCTTTTTAAAAAGATTTTATTTATTCATTTGAGAGAGAGAATGCACGTGCATGAGCAAAAGTCTGATTAGACTGGACTCAAGAGAGAATAGAAGAGAAACTAGATACAACAAATATGGACAACTCCTTCAAGGAATTTGCTGTAAAGATGTGGAGAAAAAAAGGGTGGTGGCTGGAGAGGGAAGAGTGGTTTAATAAAGTTTTATTTTAGGGGCGCCTGGGTAGCTCAGCCATTAAGCATCTGCCTTAGGCTCAGGTCATGATCCAGGGTCCTGGGATTGAGCCCCGCATCGGGCTCCCTGCTCGGCGAGAAGCCTGCTTCTCCCTCTCCCACTCCCCTTGCTTGTGTTCCCTCTCTCACTGTCTCTCTCTGTCAAATAAAAATCTTAAAAAAAAGTTTTATTTTATTTTTTAAGAAGTGGAAGTCAATGCTGTTTCTCTACTGATAAGAATAATCCCGTTGAAGGATAAAGAGCATGCAGGATAAAGAGGAGGTAACTGCGGGAAGGATGAAGGGATGAACTAGTGTACAGGTAGACACTGGACTCATAGGCAGGTAAGGAAGGATAGATGTGGTGGTGGGAGTCTATGGAAACTATCATCCGTTGCTTCTATTTTCTTAATTAAGAACAAAATCATCTGCCAGGGATGAGGACTAAGGAGGAGGTGCAGGTTTTGGGAGAAAAAAGGTATGAAGGCTTGTCTGAGAGAACAGGAGATTGAAAGAAGAACGGAGACACAGTGTGACTGCTGGCATCCAGAGCCTACTAGTAGTGAATGATCAGGCACTGAAAGTAAGATCAGTCAACAAGGCTGTGTATTTTCCTTCAATCAAGTACTGCTATGGTGCAGAGGCAGAATTAAGGACAGCTGGCCTTAAACAGAATATAGTTTAGCCAAGCAAGTAAAAAGGAAAAAGGAAATTGAGGGTATGAGCCACAGAATGGTTATGATTGCTGATCAAGGAATTTAAGGTTAGTAACAGATGAAGTGAGGAACAAAAAGGAAAATCAAGTTGTCAGGGTTGGAGCAGGACAGCAAAAGAGCCCAGGCGACAGCAGGTGGTGGGAGATTAGGATCACTGTTTGACTAGGAAGAAATGTAATGCTTGGGGTGCCTGGGTGGCTCAAGTGGTTAAGCATCTGACTCTTGATTTCAGCTCAGGTCATGATCTTGGAGTCATGAGATCGGGCCCTGTGTCAGCTTAAGATTCTCTCTCTCCCCCACTCTGTCCCACTCCTAAAAAAAAAAAAAAAGAGTTGTAATGCTTGTCATTCCAGAGTATGACCCTGGGGGTGAGTGGCTGAAGTAGGGTGGAAGACAAGAGGTCAAAGAATGGAAGTGCAAGACATTGAAAGAATCATCTATATGGAAATAAGAAAACAGCCCTTGGATTATTAGATAACTAAAACAAGGAGGGAAAGTGGCTGACAGGATATAATGATATGAGGTTTGAAGGTGAGGGTTGTAGGGAGGAGGGAGAGAGAATAGTCTGGAAGCACTAAGGAGTATAGAAACATTTACCCATCTCCTGTCCATGTTACAAGAAAGGTGGAAGAGAGGGGCGCCTGGGTGGCACAGCGGTTAAGCGTCTGCCTTCGGCTCAGGGCGTGATCCCGGCGTTATGGGATCGAGCCCCACGTCAGACTCCTCTGCTATGAGCCTGCTTCTTCCTCTCCCTCTACCCCTGCTTGTGTTCCCTCTCTAGCTGGCTGTCTCTATCTGTCGAATAAATAAATAAAATCTTTAAAATAAAAAAAAAGAAAGGTGGAAGAGAAGAATCACCATTTGAGAAGCCTGCAGGGTAAGCCAAGCTTCAGCTAGATCCAGAAGATGAAAGGCTGGAGAGGGAAGAGTGTGCAGGCTGAGAATTTAGGGGATTTAGATGAAAACTGACCAAGAGGTCCAGAGGGTAATAAGAAAGGGTCCTTAGAGATAGGAAGGGTAGTAGTTAGGACACATGCTACCTTTGGGCACATTATTGCCTTGACTGTTCCGAGTGACTTGACTTCCGCTTTGTCCTCAGTTTCTGCATCTGTACAGTGGCGATAATGATGGCATGTATTTCATAGGGTTAATGTGAGGATTATGTTCAATGACACAAGGGAGGCATTTAGAGAGACCTTAAAATTGTGCACCTAGCACATAGTCTTGATTAAAAAAACATAAGCTGTTCCTACAGGCTATTTTCTCTTCTGCATAATCATTTTGGATTCTTTAAAGAAGCTTTTATTTTAACTTAACATCTGAATAATATTAAAAAGTTTTAAATCTTCAATAAGACTGTAAAATCTGAGGAGGAGGGATAATACCATGTACTTGTCTGAGCTCTCCACAGAGTTCAAGGCCTGAACAACACTGATAGAAGCTCAAGCAGCAATTCGTGAACACTATGCGTGACCTCTGGACGAGATGTCACTGTACTCTCCATCTCCCAGATCTGTCCTACAGATGTCAAGAAATATTACTAATCATTTGGGGAAAGGGGGGTATAGGGCAAGGACGAATAAAAATGGAAGATAATAGCTCATGGATCTCGTACCAACCTTAATCTCCACTCTATTTCTTCTCTGTAATGTCTCTCTACACATAAGAACATTTTTTTCCATCTCCTTTCAACAGACTTTGGTGTACAACCTTACCAAAGGCTTTCTGAAACATAAATGAGCAGATTTTCTCAAAGAAAAGGACAGAGGGATAGAAAAGGGATTCCTAGTCTCACTACATATTAGGTCATGTGACAATTTAAAATCAAGAAACCTTCCCAGAATGAGGGGATATGAAAGAATGATGTGATACATATAGCTCACATAGCAATTTTGAAACACATTAACATCCCCACTGTACAGTCAAATAAACTCTAGATGTATCCGAAAAGTCAAACATTTTAATTATAAGGAAACATCCAGAAAATATACTTATCAGCTTTATAAAAAAAAGGGGGACTGTCTCAGCTTAAGAGCAAATTATTAAAAAAAAGAATATATGTATGTATATATATATATATATATATATATATTCAATAAATATTTAGTGAAAGCTTGCTATGCACCACAGTGTTCACGGAACCAGTCACATATTAAAATTTTTGAGTCAATAAAAAAAATAGCAAAATTCAACTAAGTAGCACAATGAACCAGGAAAATTTTGCATTAAAAATTTCAAAAGGTGGGGTACTTGGGTGGCTCCGTCAGTTGAACATCTGACTCTTGGTTTCAGCTCAGGTCCTGATCTCAGGGTCGTGAGATCAAGCCCTCCATCTGGCTCCATACTCAGCAGAGTCTGCTTGGGATTCTCTCCCTTCTCCCTCTCCCTCTGTCCCTCCCCCTGCTCATGTTCTCTCTCTCTCTCTCTCTCTCTCTCTCTCTCTCTCAAATAAATAAATCTTTTTTAAAAATTTCAAAAGTTTAAAAATCATGATAGAAATTTACTTAAACTTATTAAAGAAATAATCTGGATCATAATAGAGAAAAATATTACCAAATTAGTCCCATATAGGAAAATAAAAATAGATTTTTCATATTTGGAAAATATTCATTTTTGTTAGTAATCAAAGGAGTACCAAATAAAACAATCTGAAGTACTATTTTACATCTAAATTAAAGTAGTAGGCACCATCTATGTCAGTGAGATGGTGGTGGAAGAGAAGCCTCTGTAGGGTGTCTTTCTCCCTGCAGCCTATTGTGTAGACTGACTCTGGAAAGCAATACACAGGAAAAAATGCAGGCAATGCTCAGTCTCTGACCAGAGAATGCTACCCAGCACCATAATTGAGGGAATAGTTTTAATGGGTCAACAATGTATGCAAGTAGTTAACACAGCATATTTTAGAATACCAGAAATAATAATAATATGAAAAGTAGTTTTTATGAATAGCCATTTTTCCAAGAAGACATCCAGATGGCTAACAGACAAATGAAAAGATGCTCAGCATCACTCATCATCAGGGAAATGCAAATCAAAACCACCTCACACCTGTCAGAATGGCTACAATCAATAACACAAGAAACAGCAGGTGCTGGCGAGGATGCAGAGAAAGAGGAACCCTTTTGCACTGTTGGTGCGAATGCAGACTGGTGCAGCCACTCTGGAAAACAGTATGGAAGTTCTTAAAAAAGTTAAAAATAGAACTACCCTATGACCCAGCAATCACACTACTAGGTATTTATCCAAAAAAATACAAGAATACTAATTCAAAGCGATACATACACTCTGATATTTATAGCAGTATTATCTACAATAACCAAATCATGGAAAAAGCCCAAGTGTCCATCGACTAATGAATGGATAAAGAAAATATGGGGGGTGTGTTTAATGGAATATTAGTCATAAAAAAGAACGAAATCTTGACATTTGTAATTATATGGATGGAGCTAGAGAATATAATGCTAAGTGAAATAAGTCAGTCAGAGAAAGACAAATACCACATGATTTCACTCATATGTGGGATTTAAGAAACAAATGAGCAAAGGGGGGAAAAGAGAGAGGCAAACCAAGAAACAGACTCTTAACTACGGAGAAGACAATGGTTACAAGAAGGGAGGTGGGTGGGGGAATGGGTTAAACAAGTGATGGGGATTAAGGAGTATACTTGTGATGAGCATTGGGTGATGTATGGAAGCGTTGAAAAAAAGGTAGCTTTTAGAAGCCATAATTATGAACATGAAAAAATTTTAATGACATTGAGACAAATATGTACATATATTCTCAGAACTCAAAATGAAACAGAATTACAGGTAAGTTTTATAATGTTCTATAATGCTACTAACTTACCTTTTTATTTAAAAGATCAGTTTATTTTTATTTAAAATAATTCCATCTTAAAACAGCATTTTAGCAGTATGTTATGAAAGAGAATACATACCTGATACTCGTCGATCAAATCTGCCAGGAATTGGAACTGTAAAACAAAGAAGAAGCAACATTTAGTCATCATTATGTCACATGACCCCATTTTTAACAACAGAACTAAAAGCACCTTAATACCAAATGTTGGAGCAATTCATACTCTTGTATAATCAACCACAGATAGTAGTTAAACATGATCACATGAGGCAATATAAGGAAGAACTTACGTCTTTGAAAACAAGTTCTTTATAACTTTAACGTACTGAAGGTGGCAATTTTATTTCTGTTTACATTCATGTTCCACCTAATTTGTATCATATCAAATAAATACTAAATAAATAAATAATAAATAAAATAAATAATAAATATATAATATAATAAATAAATACTAAATTTATTGATAATGTTATGATATTAAATAGTTAATTTTCTTCTTTAATATTTTTCAAAGATAATCCCAAGACCTGCTGGATAGCAGCATTTAAATTTCATTTTAAAATACTTTAATGAGCATTACACTAAAATGAAAAAGAAATTAACCATTAAGTTATATTCTCCTTCAGTACATCCACACTCAGTGTATTAATCAGAAAAATGTCTTTAGGTTGAAAAAAATCACATACATTTTCCCTTTGCTAATCTCTTCTACTTTTCACCTATCATTCCTTATGTTTGACGACTATCTAAATTCTCATTACTAAACTATATCATGAATACAATGTTTTTTTAAAGATTTTATTTATTTTTTTAAGTAAACTCCACCCAATGTGGGTTTTGAACTCATGACTCTAAAATCAAGAGTCACGTGCTCCACCGACTGAACCAGCCAGGCACCCCAAGTGGGTTTTGACCTTCAGAGCTTAATCTGATTATATTTATTTAAAAAAATATGTAAAATATGCCTTCTCACCCACCATAAAAAGATAAACTTGAAGATTAGTGAAAAACAAACTGAAGATGGCTCAGAGAACCAAACTCAACTAATGTGAGGCCTCTGAAATAAAAACAGACCCAGGATGGAGACAAATGCTCATTCACCATAACAAGACTAGAATTATCTTTTTTCACAGCATGGGGTAAAAGTCATGTTAGCAACAAAGAGGCAAAAATTCAAAAGAGAACTCCAGCCATTATTGACAGAATAGTCCCTTCCTACTTCCTCAATGAAACCGTGGCTCTGCCAAAAAAAAAACCCCAAAACAAAAAAACAAAACCAAAAAACTATGGATCTGTCAAAATTAATCCACCCACCAGCAAACGAAGACGACAAATGCAGTCAACAAATACAGGTAGGGTGCCTAGTAAATGGCATGCACTGTAGTACAGAATTTGGAAGACACTGGTAAATAAAACAAAGACTCCTAGTTTAAGAAGCTTGCATTCTAGCTTGAGGGATGTAGGAGTTTCCTTTGATTACTTAAAACACATGTTGCTGTCACTCAGGTAGACAGATGAAATGTATACCAACTTACACCCACAACCCAGGCCTCATGAAATTTCCATAATAAAAATCCCACTAAACATTAGTATACAACTTAAAACTTTTAAAACATACAATGAAACAATTTAGCATGGGTGCTATCAGGGAATATCTCAAACAAAGGGTTAGATACTAAGATTAAGAACTATTATAAAATGAGATCAGAATGTTTGAAATAAAGACATAAAAACAGGAATCAAAACCATAAATAAAGGAATAAGATACAACCAAAACAAAGCAAAACAGGAAGACTTTTAAAAAAATTTGGAACTTCTAAGAAAAAAATAACACATTGAAATTTTAAAAACTATGATGCAAGGTACCCTGTCTGGGTATATAAAATCTAAAAATGCTGAAAAAAATCACTGTAAAACATCATTACCAACAACTTACTACAATTATATTGACTCAAATGTATAGATGCAAATCAAAGGGAAATTACAAAGTATCTTGAGATGAATGAAAACAAAAACACAATATACCAAAACTTATGGGATGTACGGAAAGTAGTGCTAGATAGGGAAGTTTATAGCTATAAATGTCTAGATTTTTTTTTTTTTATTCGACAGAGATAGAGACAGCCAGCGAGAGAGGGAACACAAGCAGGGGGAGGGGGAGAGGAAGAAGCCAGGCTCATAGCGGAGGAGCCTGATGTGGGGCTCGATCCCATAATGCCGGGATCACTCCCTGAGCCGAAGGCAGACGCTTAACCGCTGTGCCACCCAGGCGCCCCTAAGTGTCTAGATTTAAAAAGAAAAAAAAAGTCTCAAATTAATAAGCTAATTGTACACTTTAAGGAAGTAGAAAAAAAAGGACAAACTAAATCCTAAAGCAGAAGAAATAAGGAAATTCAGAGTGGAGAGAAATTATAAAATAGAGCATAGAAAAAAATCAGTGAAACGAAAAGTTGGTTCTTTGAAAAGATCAAGAAAATCAGCAAACTGTTAGCTAGAATGACTAAGAAAAAAGAAGATTCAAATTACTAAAATTAAAGTGGGGACATTACAATGGAATACACAGAAATAAAAAGGATTATAAGAGAATACTATGAAAAACAGTATGTCAACAAATTGGATAACCTAGATGAAACATGAAATAGACAAATTCCTGGAAATACACAAACTTCTGAAACTTACTCAAGAAGAAAGAAAAATCTCAACAATTTATAACAAACAGAGGGATGAAACTGGTAATCGAAAATCTCCTAACAAAGAAAAGCCCAGGATCAGATGTTTTCATTGTAAATTCTACTAAACATTTAAAGAATTAACACCAATCTTTCCCATATTCATCCAAAAAACCAAAGGGAACACTTCCTAACTCATTTTATGAGGCCAGCATTACCCTGACACCAAAGCTAGACAAAGACACTCCAAGTAAAGAAAATATTCATTATGAATATAGACATAAAAATCCTCAAAAATATACTAGCACACAAAACCTGGCAACATATTAAAGTGATTATACCCCATGACCAAGTGGGATTTATCCAGGAGTCCAAGGGTGGTTCAAAATAAGAATATCAGGACACCCGGGTGGCTCAGTTGGTGAAGCGTCTGCCTTCGGCTCAGGTAATGATTCTGGGGTCCTGGGATCAAGTCCCGCATTGGGCTCCTTGCTCAGTGGGGAGCCTGTTTCTCCTTCTGCCTGCCACTCCCCCTGCTTGTGCGCACTCTCTCTCTCCCCCCACCCCAATAGATAAACAAACTAACAAACAAACAAATAAATAAATGCAAACTTAAAATCACTATTTTCATATATCATGCAAAAAAGACAAAATGTTTTTTTAAATTTCTGAAGCATTCTCTATTACTATGAAAGAGTTCAAACGTGTAAAAAAAGCTGACTTGCACTGGAAAACATAATCGAAAACAAGGGTCTTAAGGTCTTTAGCTTGAATGAATGAGAGGATGAACATGCCACCTGTTAAACTTGTGTGCAATTTAATTTTAAATTAGTACATGTCTTCTAAGGTGTTACGGGGCCAGAAGAAACAGCTGCTGTTAGAACAAGATACACTGACAAGGCATCCAGAGAATGCTATCTGCAATTACAGCAAAGAGACCACCTTATTCTTTTTTTTTTTTTAATTTTTTTTTAAAGATTTTATTTTTATTTATGTGACAGAGAGACAGCCAGCGAGAGAGGGAACACAGCAGGGGGAGTGGGAGAGGAAGAAGCAGGCTCCCAGCGGAGGAGCCTGATGTGGGGCTCGATCCCAGAACACCGGGATCACGCCCTGAGCCGAAGGCAGACGCTTAACGACTGCGCTACCCAGGCGCCCCTGTTTATAGAAAGCTCAAAACAGATCACATCAGACTTTATATGGATCAGACAAAATATTCAACTAGCATAGGTATAAGAAAATCTTCCAACAGAAAACACTGCCTCAAATGTTCTCCGATTTTCATTATAAACAAATACTGGTGGGATAAGAAGACTTAAAATGTAACCTGGTCTGAAAACATGTGCCTCAAAAACATTAATGCCATCTCAGTGGAAACTAAAATTCATGATTCCTGATGAAAGGAATTCCTACATGCTGATGTGCCCTGAAAATTATGGTTCTCTTGGAACAAGTAGGATATTTTATGTGGTGAATAACATTAAGATCATGCTGGAGAAATCAAAAACATTTCCAAAAGTCTCTCCCATTTTATTTTATTATTTTTTAAAGATTTACTTGTTTGATTGAGAGAGAGAGAGAGCAGAAGCAGGAGGGACAGAGGGAGAGAGAATCTGAAGCAGACTCCGTGNGTTTGAGAGAGAGAGAGAGAGCAGAAGCAGGAGGGACAGAGGGAGAGAGAATCTGAAGCAGACTCCGTGCTGAGTGCAGATCCCAACATGAGGCTTGATCTCACGACCCTGAGGTCAGGATCTGAGCTGAGACCAAAAGCCAGTGGCTCAACCAACTGCGCCACCCAGGCACCCCAAAAGTCTCTACTTTAAGTTCAAACATGTGATCAGTAAGATAGTAGAATCTTCATTATGAATGTAACAGGACATGGAGTAAAAACCTGGAGATCATAATCCAAGCATAACTAAGGCAAGGCAAAATTCAGGAAGACACAACATTCTACAACTGTTGGAAAGGCTAACAGGAGGCACACTGAACTTAAAGAGCTGAGCGGGTAGGATGTTAGCAGCATGGTTGGGCTGGGAGTTGAGTAAGCTTGTGATTTCAGGAAATGAAAGGGTTATGTATGGCATGAGCAATGTGAGACAAGAGCACAGAGATGAGGGTGAAGAGGTGAGCAAGGGCCATTTTGGAAGCTATCCTATGGCAGGGCAATATTCAGAAGTAATAAGCTGGTTATTTGCATGCATTTTCTTTCTCTTCCAGCTGGGGAGGAGCAGAAAGATATCATTCAACCTATAAATAAGGGTGCTGTCATAGATCCCAAAATCATAAAATGTCAGAGTTGTAAAGTATCTATGAAGTCATCCGGTCTGGCCATGACAAGTAAGGTTCATCTCATGTAGTACCTCTGTTTTGTTTTGTTTTTTTTTAAGATTTTATTTATTTATTTGACAGAGACAGAGACAGCCAGCGAGAGGGAACACAAGCAGGGGGAGTGGGAGAGGAAGAAGCAGGCCTCCAGCAGAGGAGCCTGATGTGGGGCTCGATCCTGGAACGCCAGGATCACGCCCTGAGCCCAAGGCAGACGCTTAACGACTGAGCCACCCAGGCGCCCCCCATCTCGTGTGGTAACTCTAATTGATGTCAGTGGTCCACCTGAATCATCACTGACTCTTTTCTTTCTTTTATTACTCACACAACAACTCCATCTGTTTTCCCTCCCACTTTATTTCTTACATCAGTCTACCTTTCTCCAACTCCACTGTTATCCTAGCCTGAAGTGCATCATTTCTTGCCTGATGACCCACAACAGCCTCCAAATGTGTCCACCAACTACCAGCCCTACTCCACAGGGTCGTGAAATCTATTCCCCACACAGTTATCAGAGCGATCTTAAAATTCTGGAAGACAATTTGGCAGTTTCTGTCAAAATTTTAAATGTGAACACCCTTTAACCAAGCAACAGTTAGGAATATATATATCACACAATCACCACAGTATTGTATATAATAGCTGGGAAAGGAAAGGAGAAAGGGAAAAGAAAATGGAAAAGAAAAGGAAAAGGAAAAGGAAAAGGAAAGGAAAGGAAAGGAAAGGAAAGGAAAGGAAAGGAAAGGAAAGGAAAGGAAAGGAAAGGAAAGGAAAATTGTCTAAAGAAGAAATGAAGGAAATGTTGGTTTGGCTAGACTACAAACCTCTAGGTAGCCATTAAAATGGATGCAACACACCAATGTGAACTGACAGGGAGATCTTCAAGATACACTGTTATGTGAAAAAAGTTGCACAGGCACAGTATGACATAATCCTGATTTTCTAACAATTTTGTCTTTAATCAAACTATTACATATCACAAATTTTAAAAAGCCAAATAGTACTATAAAACTATAACTAAGAAAACAATATCAGCAAAACACAGTCGTCCTTCAATCCATCTCTCTATTCCCAATTCCTGCTCCCCAGAGGCAACCACATCAATTCTTTCAGCTATTTCTCCTGAGATTTACTTCAAATTTCCAAATAACAATCACATTACTGATCCTCTTTCTCTTTTATTTTTTGACTTAAAAAAAAAAAGACTTATTTATTTATTTGACAGAGAGAGAGAGCGAGTACAAGCAGGGGAAGCTGCAGAGGGAGGAGAGGGAGAAGCAGGCTTCCCACTGAGCAGGGAGCCTGATTTGGGGCTCAATCCCAGGCCCCAGAATCATCATCTGACCCGAAGGCAGATACTCAACTGACTGAGCCACCCAGGTGCCCCTCTTTTGACTTTTAACTCTAAAAAAGGGTAGGAATAGGCTTGCAGAGTAGCAAGATAGGATAATCTGGCTTCCTGACAACTTCCTGAAGCTCCCTGTCCTACTGACCCCGGGCTGCTATGCTTCAGGCTTCATTTAAGGGCTATTATTTTAGATTTTCTGTCATTCACAAACCTAATCCTAAACAATACAGAAACCAAAGCAAATTTAGCCTATCAAGATGACAAAGAATGCTGGAAATTGTGGACATGGAATAAAATATCTAACACTTATGTGCCAGGATCTGGCCTAAATACTTTATGGGTATCAAGTCACTTAATTCTCACACAAACCTTATGAGGTAATACTTAATAGAAAAAGAATCGAAGACAAGGTTAAATAACTCACTCTACTAACAAAGGTGGAACCAGGTTTGGTGGCAGGCAGCCTTAGCTTCATAGCCCATGCTCTCAGCCAGCCACACAGGTAGCTGTAGATAGAGGTTAACATCAAGAACCACCCAGGGGGTGCTAGCAGGGTAACTGGGTAGCACTCACATCCATGCAACTTTGTGAAAGCACCTTCTTTCTTGAAATGTCTAAAATGTCTCTTTAAATGAAGTTAAAAGCCACCACTAGAAATTTGCATCTGGAGTCCTGATTGAATAATTTCTTAGAACTAGCTCAGTTTATCAAATATTAGTACTTTCACTAAGCAAAATCTGTTGAACCAGGTTCAAAATTGAGTAGTTTTCTAAGATCAGCATTAACAGTTCTTTTTAGGGGCGCCCAGGTGGCTCAGCTGGTTAAGTGTCTGCCTTCGGCTCAGGTCATGATCCCGGGGTCCTGGGATGGAGCCCCAAATCAGGCTCCCTGCTCAGCAGGGACTCTGTTTCTCCCTCTCCTCTGCCCCTCCCCCCACTCATGCTCTCTCTCTCTCGCCCGGATGTCCCTCTCAAATAAATAAAATCTTTTTTAAAAAGTTATTTTTTTTTAAAGATTTTATTTATTTATTCGACAGAGATAGAGACAGCCAGCGAGAAACAGAACATAAGCAGGGGGAGTGGGAGAGGAAGAGGCAGGCTCACAGCAGAAGAGCCTGATGTGGGGCTCGATCCCATAACGCCAGGATCACGCCCTGAGCCGAAGGCAGAAGCTTAACCGCTGTGCCACCCAGGCGCCCCTAAAAAGTTATTTTTAAAACTGTTTTTTTCCCTATTTTAAAATAAATTCATTTAAGTACAAAGAGTGAGTCAATATAAAGGAAAAGAGAAGTACAGGCCAAACAGGCAAAGGAGATTAAGAGGTACAGATTTCCAGTTATAAAATAAATAAGTCATGGGGATGAAAAGTACAGCATAGGGAATACAGTCAATAAAACTGTAATAATACTATATGGTGACTACACTTAGTGTGGTGAGCAATGAACAGTGTATAGAACTGTCCAATTACTATGGTGTACACTTGAAACTAATATAACATTGTGTGTCAATTATACTTTCTTTTTTAAAAAAGAAAAAAAAGAAAAAGAATCATACTTGGCCATAGCTTAAACTCTCAGGGGCGCTGAGTCTGCAATTGCTGGGGACAAAACGGAAAACATACCACTTTTCAAAAGTAACATCTTTTTCTTAAATTAATAGCTTTATTGTGATAGAATTCAGACACCATACCGTTCACCATCTAGAGTATGCAATTCAGGGGCGCCTGGGTGGCTCAGTCGGTTAAGTGTCTGCTTTTGGCTCAGGTCATGATCTCAGGATCCTGGGATCGGCCCCAACTTGTGTTGGGCTCCCTGCCCAGCAGGGAGTCTGCTTCTGCCTCTGCCTCTCTGCTCATGCTCTCTCTCTCTTTACCACTTTTGTGGTTGATTTCACCTTTCTTCTAGGGAGTAAAAATACAACACATTTAATGACCTAAATTAACAGAAGCCAACTCCAAAGGAAGCAGAGTCCAAAGCAGGAAAAGTTGGAACATCTTTATTTTCTTCACTGTGTGATCTTGAAAACTGTACATTCTTCAGAAGTTTCTAAATCAAAACAACACATCCAATTCACGTAAATTCTTTAATCTGAAATTGATTTGCCTTTCCCATGCAGTGGGGTGAGGAAAGATCTAAAAAGTATCAATGCTGACCACCTACAGAAACTAGGTAACATGAAAAAGATGGTAAGTCTTTTCATAGTGAGACTTTAACTTCATAAAAGATACAAAATTAACACGTTTCTAAGCTTTTAAGGTTAGCAAATTCAGAAATAAATTATCTTAATACCCCAGGCAATTTGTTTGGTAAAGCACGCAGAGCCATACACTAGATGATAAACAAACCTTTCTCCTCAGTGGAACTCAGTACCAATGCAGCTGGGCCATGGTCCTCACTCACCAAGAGGCTGACAGTTCACCATCATCACCCTCTGCCCCTTCCTCATTCTATCTGACTTCCCATACACCTGACATGGTTGACTAACTCTGCTTTCTTCGAATTGCCCTTTCTGTTGGCTTGGCCAAAATGTTGTTCATTTCTCCTCCTACCTTTCTGGTTTCACTGGCACTCTCTGTCACTGTTGCCCTTCTTGTTGAAAAGCTCCAGGCTTCCTTCTTGGGCCATCTTCTCTGTGCAACCTCTGTAGCAGTTTCCGTCTCCCACTCCTGCTGCTGCTGCTGCTACTACTCCAATACACACACGTATCAAAACCATTTCTATATTCCTACGTTGTTCCTGAGCTCCAAACTTCTATTTCTCATTGCCTCTGGAGGTTTACACTTGAATGACTGAGACCAAATCTGTACTAGGTCTCCCTGTCACCGTCACCATTAAAGCCTGTCTATACCTCCTCCCTCTGCCTCACCACATCACCCTTCCCCCACCCCCACACACATTCAACTGGGCACCAAGACTTGAGTCTGCTCTTGAAATTCTTGTCCACTCTCTATGCTTTCTCTAGCCTCAACTTTAAAAAAATACCCATGGGGTACCTGGGTGGCTCAGTTGGTTAAGCATCTGCCTTCAGCTCAGGTCATGATCCAGGAGTCCCAGGATCGAGCCCCACATCAGGCTCCATGCTCAGAGGGGTGTCTGCTTATACCTCTAACCCTTCCCCCACTTGTGCTCTTTCTCACTCTGTCAAATAAATAAATAAAATCTTCTTAAAAATTAAAAAATACCCCCAGTGGGGCGCCTGGGTGGCACAGCGGTTAAGCATCTGCCTTCGGCTCAGGGCGTGATCCCGGCGTTATGGGATCGAGCCCCACATCAGGCTCCTCCGCTATGAGCCTGCTTCTTCCTCTCCCACTCCCCCTGCTTGTGTTCCCTCTCTCGCTGGCTGTCTCTATCTCTGTCAAATAAATAAATAAAATCTTAAAAAAAAAAAATACCCCCAGAGAGCACACCAGTACCTTCCATTCAGCTCCAGACAATCTTCCAAATACAGACTACTAACTACATCATTCCCCCCAATGAATAAAATCTCTGATAACTTGCCATTGACTCTGAACAAGGTCCAAAGTATTTCTTTCAAGGACTTTTCACAATCTTTTATTTCCCCTCCCTAATCTTAACGCCTGCCACTTCCTGACTCACCAAGCTACAGATCTTGTACTCTGAGGTTTCTGTGCCTTTGTTTCTCCTTTAACCTGGCCTACAACATATTCCTATCTTTCTCTGCTTGGCAAACAGCACTTGCTTTGTTGGTCTTTGTCCCCAGGTAGAATGGGAATGTCTCAAAAGCAGAGGCAATGTTTACTTCATCTTGGAATCTCCAGCACCTAGCACAGTGATCTGACATACAATGGCACACAGATGTTTGAGCTGGAGTAGACAGTGTTTGCTGATGTCTTAGACCAATATTTCTCAAATGTATTTTGGACAGTAAAAAATACATTTAATATATGGTAACAGGAGAATGGTGGCTACCAGGAACTAGGAGGCAGGGGAAAAAGGGAATTGTTTAATGGGTACAGAGTTTCAGATTTGCAGGATGAAAAAGTTCTGGGGATCTGTTTCACAACAATGTGAATATACTTAACACGACGGAACTGTATACTTAAAAATATTTAATAAATTACATGTTATGTATTTTTTATCACAATTAAACACATTTGATACTGCAACCCAGTATACATATACATATACAATCATAACTGAAAACATATAACCTTATTACATGCAATAAACTCTAGTATTCTCTATTCTATTTGATTAAAAAAAACACATAATGCTGGTCATTGATTCTAAATCGATTTCAGGGGTGCCTCAGTGGCTCAGTTGGTTGAGTGCCCAACCCTTGATTTCCACTCAGGTCATGATCTCAGGGTTGTGAGATCAAGCCCTGCACCTGGCTCTGCCCTCAGCGAGGAGTTGGCTTGAGATTCTCTCCCTCTCCTTCTGCCCCTCCCCCCACTCATGCACATACTCTCTAACATAAAATAAATAAATCTTAAAAAAATAAATAGATTTCAAAACTCAGTAATAAATTACAACCCAAAGGCTAAATATCACTTCCAGAATGCCTTGCAACGTTTCTCACATCAACAAAGAAGGGGTAAATACCTCATTGCCTCTGCTATTGTATGAGCCTTCTCAAGATATCCTTTCCTTCTGTCTTGTCAGACTAAAGATGGCAAGAACACTCTAATGCTGGAACATCATACAGTAGGGTTTGAGGTAATTCAAGATTTTGCCTATTATGTGCTAGATACTGTATCAGGAGATGGAAAATAAAACAGATTATCAACAAAATTTACATTCTAGTGGGAGAAACAAACAAGAAATAGACATGTGGCATCAGGAATAAGTGAGAGAAAGAAAAGCAAAGCAGAGTAAGGAAGCAGAGTAAAGAAGGAAGCAAATCAGAGATTGCTCTGAGTTCACCAAATCCTGTTTTCTTTTCCTACTGGACACACAGCTAGACTGTTTCCTAGCCGGCAGTTAGGGACAACACTGAACCATTCCAGCTAATGGAACATTGGCAATTGATGTTGCCAACTCTGGCCTGACCCCTCACAGAATCCTCCCACGGGATCCTCTATGTTCTCTTCCCTCCTCTTTCAACCAGTTGCACAGAAGTCAGCAGAAGACTGAGTCTCCAGAGAAGCCCTTCCCAACCAGGGTTTCCTGAGAGAATTAAGCCCTTAATACAATGATGTGAATGACTAGACTAATTCCTCAGTTCTCCCAAGGATGGCATATAATTAGTTACCACTCCAGAATCTTAAGACAAATTAACTTGTTGCATGCAGTAGATGTCTTATGGCATTAGGGCTTAATTATTTCCCCAGACTTCCAGTTGAAACGGCTACTCTAGGGGTTTAAGGAGCCTGGGTCTTGAATGTGTGGGGAGCTGATACACATTAGACTGTGACCTGAGCAAGAAAAGACAAAACAAAACCCTGTATTTAACAAGATAAATAATGATAGTACTGGATTATAACTCATAGAAGAATGAATCCATGAGTCCATACTGATATATATTAATAACATAATACACACATAAGTAAGAAAGGAAAATTCTTCCTTAGAGCAAAATTCTGACCAATACATGAGAAAGGAGTGATGGAAAATTTTTTAAATTACCATTTCGCAAGCATCATAGTAAATAACTATTTAAGGCAAGAATCATCAATGGATACTAAAAAGTATGAAGAGAAATAGTATCTTTACAGTCTCAAAGTATCTCCCCACAAGATATCAACTAATTAGAAAATAATCATAACTTTACAGTGGGGTAACCTGGTCAGATACATCCTTAACCAAATGATTAAAGCAGACACCACCAGTAGTGGGGGAAAAAGACACCTTGTGTCTTCTGATGTAATGCACTGAGAAGGACACAGCACGACTTCTGTGGTAGTCTTACTAAAGATTTATAACCTGGATTTAATCAAGAAGAAATAACAGACAAACCCAAATCAAAGGACATTCTATAAAATACATGGTCAGCGCTCTTCAGAAGTGTTAAAGTCATGAAGGATAAACATTGTTTAGTTCAAAGGATGTCATTGTTTAGTTCAAAGTTGTCATGTCATTAAGGAGACAAGACAACTAATTCAACGTTTGATCCTGGATAGGATCCTGAGTCAGAAAAAGTTGTTTTGTTATAAAGAACACTACTAGGACAGCTGAGAAAAACTGAACATCTGTAGATTAGATATTAGGTACTAGAATTACATCAAAGTTATTTTCTATATTTTGATCATTGTATTGTGGTTATGTAAGAGAATACCATCCCTCCTTTTTTAAAGGAAACACATTGAAATGTTTAGAAATAAAGGGGCATTGGGGCACCTGGGTGGTATAGTCAGTTAAGCATCTAACTCTCGGTTTTGGCTCAGGTTGTGATCTCAGGGTGGTGCTCAGCGTGGAGTCTCTCCCTCTCCCTCTGCCCCTCCCACTCATGCCCTCTTTCTCTCTGTCTCTCTCTCTAAAATAAATAGATAAATCTTTAAAAAAAAAAAAGGGGGGCGCCTGGGTAACAGTTGTTAAGCGTCTGCCTTCGGCTCACGGCGTGAACCCGGCGTTCCGGGATCAAGTTCCACATCGGGCTCCTCGGCTGGGAGCCTGCTTCTTCCTCTCCCTCTCCCCTGCTGTGTTCCCTCTCTCGCTGGCTGTCTCTCTGTCACATAAATAAATAAAATCTTTAAAAAAAATAAAATAAAAAAATTTTTAAAAAAAGGAAAAAAGACATCATGCCTGCAATTACTGACACTGTCTTTAAAATGTTTATAGTAATCATACATTATTTTACATTAATTTTTATTTCAGTATTGCAGTAAAACATCTATCTTGATTCCTGAGGTTTTTGGTACCCACTCAAATTTTGTGCGCAAGGCAAATGGGCATATTCTCCTCATGCTAGTCCCAGCCCTACTATTACAATTCAGAAAAAAAAAAAATGTGTGTGCATAACAGAGAAAAAGAACATGACAAAGCAAATGTGGTATAATGTTAACATTTGGGGAATGTGTATGAGAATTCTCTGTTCTATTTGAACTTTTCTATAAATCTGAAATTATTTCAAAAGAAGTTAAAAAATGAGTTCTGAATGAAAACATGGATATATGGAAAATTAGAAAATATGTTTATTCCTAAGAGAATGGTTAAGCAGATCCATGACAGAGCCTTCAAAAATCATGTTTTTGGAGGGGTGCCTGGTTGGCTCAGTCAATACAGCATGTGACTCTCAATCTCAGGGTTGTGAGTTCAAGCCCACGTTGGGTGTAATAATTACTTAGAAATAAAATCTTTAAAAAAAAATATGGACCCACAACCATTTGGGTCAACTAATCTTTGACAAAGCAGGAAAGAATATCCAATAGAAAAAAGATATTCTCTTCAACAAATGGTGCTGGGAGAACTGGACAGCAACATGCAGAAGAACGAAACTGGACCACTTTCTTACACCATGCACAAAAATAAATTTAAAATGGATGAAAGACCTAGATGTGAGACAGGAAGCCATCAAAATCTAACCTTTGACAAATCAGGAAAGACTATCCAATGGAAAAAAGATATTCTCTTCAACAAATGGTGTTGGGAGAACTGGACAGCAACATGCAGAAGAAAGAAACTGGACCACTTTCTTACATCACGCACACAAATAAATTTAAAATGGATGAAAGACCTAAATGTGAGACAGGAAACCATCAAAATCCTAGAGGAGAACACAAGCAGCAACCTCTTTGACCTCAGCCATAGCAACTTCTTATTAGACATGTCGCCAGAGGCAAGAGAAACAAAAGCAAAAATGAACTACTGGGACTTCATCAGGATAAAAAACTTCTGCAGAGTGAAGGAAACAGTCAACAAAACTAAAAGGCAACCTACAGAATGAAAGAAGATATCTCCAAACAACATATCTGATAAAGGGTTAGTATCCAAAATCTATAAATAACTTACCAAACTCAACACCCAAAAAACAAACAATCCAGTTAAGAAATGGGCAGAAAACATGAAATAGACACTTTTCCAAAGACGACATCCAGAGGGCTAACAGACACATGAAAAGATGCTCAACACCACTCATCATCAGGGAAATGCAAATCAAAACCACAATGAAATACCACCTCACACCTGTCAGAATGGCTAAAATTTACAACACAAGAAATAAGTGTTGGCAAAGATGTGGAGAAAGGGGAACCCTCTTGCACTGTTAGTGGGAATGCAAACTGGTGCAGCCACTCTGGAGAATAGTTTGGAGGTTCCTCAAAAAGTTAAAAATAGAACTATCCTGGGGTGCCTTGGTGGCTTAGTTTGTTAAGCACCTGCCTTTGGCTTAGGTCGTGATCCTGAGGTCCTGGGACCAAGCCCTGTGTCGGGCTTCCCCCCTCAGCGGGGAGCCTGCTTCTCCCTTTCCTCTGCCCTTCCCTCCACTCCCACTCATGCTCTCTCTCTCTCAAATGAATAAATAAATAAAATCTTAAAAAAAAAAAAAAGAACTACCATACAACCCAGCAATTGCACTACTAGGTATTTACCCAAAGGATAAAAAATACAGATTCAAAGGAATACATGCACTTCAATGTTTATAGCAGCATTATCAACAATACCCAAGAGAGCCCAAATGTCCATCCACTGATGAATGGATAAAATGATGTGGTATAGGGGTGCCTGGATGGCTCAGTCAGTTGGGTGTCTGCCTTCTTCTCGGGTCATGATCTCAGAGTCCTGGAATCAAGCCCCGCATCAGGCTCCCTGCTCAGTGGGGAGCCTGCTTCCGCCTCTCCCCTGCCCCAGCTCATGCTCATGCTCTCTCTTGCTTGCTCTCTCTCTCAAATAAATAAATAAAATCTTTAAAAAACGAAGATGTGGTATGTATACATACACACACATACACGATGGAATATTACTTGGTCATCAAAAAGAATGAAATCTTGCCATTTGCAACAACCTAGATGGAGCTAGAGTGCATTATGTTAAGTGAAATAAGTCAGTCAGAGAAAGACAAATACGGTATGATCTCACTCATATGCGGAATTTAAGAAAGGAAACAGATGAACATATGGGAAGGGGAAGGAAAAAAAGGAGAGAGGGAAACAAGCCATAAGTGACTTTTTTTTTTTTAAGATTTCAGAGAGAGGGAGAGAGCACTCAAGCAGGAGGAGGGGCAGAGGGAGAGGGGAAGCAGACTCCTCACTGAGTGTGGAGCCCAACAGAGGGCCCCATCTCCTAACCTGGAGATCATGACCTAAGCTGAAACTAAGAGTCGGATGCTCATCTGACTGAGCCACCCAGGCTCCCCACCATAAGTGACTCTTAACAACAGAGAACAAACTGAAGGTTGATGGAAAGCGGTGGGGGTGGATGGGCTAGATGGGTGATGGGTATTAAAAAGGGCACTGATTGTGATATGCACTGGGTGTTGTACATAAGGATGAATCACTGAATTCTACTCCAGAAACCAATATTGCACTGCATGCTAACTAACAAAATTTAAAAACCTCCAAAACTTCTAACTTAATAAAAGAAGATGTTAGTTGAAAAAAAAATCATGTTTTTGAAACTATTTAATGACAAGGAAAAAATGCTCATGTACGTTAATCAGTGCAAAAACTGCCTGACTATGGTATACAATGTCAGTTTTTACATACACGTTTTCACCCGTGCATAAATAAAAAAGAAAACCACCAAAATGTTAATGAGGATTTCTCTGGGGGGTAGAATCAGGGACAATTTACATTTTCTTTATGCTCCTGTACAATTTCTAAATTTAAAAGTGAAAATATATTACTGCTAGAAGAAATATACTCTTTCAACGTAAAGTATGAAACAAAATAGAACTATGAACCACCAGCTCTTTGTTAGTGAACAGTGAAAACAGTATTGAGAATCAGAACTTAGTGTCTTATGTATTAAAAATTCATACATTCTTTTCCTAGCTGAAATATGTGAGCCTCTCAAAAGAATATACAATGAGCTCATTTCATGATAACTTTATATTTGTGTTCAGTTGTTAACATACTGAAAAATGGCCTAAATATTTAGTTAGGAATAAATATTAAAAATGTAATTGATTAAGCAATAATCAAAAATAAATTATATGAAATTATTAATAAAATTGAGGTTTTTAGAAATGCAAATAGCCTAAGTTCAAGGCAGTTATTTAAACAGGTAAGGAATATGATGTAAATGCCTACACAGAGACTACAAAAGATCACAAAATTCGGGGCACCTGGCTGGCTCAGTCAGAACATGTGGCTCTTAATCTCGGGGTTATGAGTTCAAGCTCCACGTTATGTATAGAGATTACTTAAATTAAAAAAATTTTTTCTTAAATCACAAAATTCAGGGATAAAATTTAGTGATAAATGCCAGAAAAATTAAGAACTCGAATGCAAACTCATTAATGAGTAAAAACAAAATTCTGAGTTATTTTTCATGCTTTCATTCACTTACAACATGCACCAATTCTCCTGAAACTCTTCCAAAAAATAGCAGAGAAGGCAACATTTCCTAATACATAATTATACTAGCATTATCCTGATACCAAAGCTAGACAAAGATATCACAAGAAAACTTTAGATCAATATTCCCTATGAATACAGATAAAAAAAAAACCAAACAAACAACCAAAATCTAACAGACCCAACTGAATCCAACAGCACATTAAAAAGATTATACACTAGAGTGCCTGGGTGGCTCAGTCAGGTAAGTGGCTGACTCTTGGTTTCAACTCAGATCATGATCTTAGGGTCATGAGAACGAGCCTCGCATCTGGCGCACACTTAGCAAGGAGCTGGCCTGAGATTCTGTCTCTCCCTCTCCCGCTGCTCCTCCCTCCTTATTTGCTCTCTCTCAAATAAATAAATAAATCTTAAAAAAAAAAAAAAAGATTATACACTATGACCAAGTAGGATTTAGCACAGGAGTGCTTGGGTAGTTCATCATAAGAATATCAATGTAATATGCCACATTAATAGAATGAAGAAAAAAACCACATGATCATCTTAATAAATGCAGGAAAACCATTTAATAAAATTCAGCAGTCTTCCATGATAAAAAAAAAAAAAGAATCAGAAAAACAGGAATGAAAGAAACTTCATTAACATGGAAAGGAGTATTTATAAAAGTCCACAGCTAACATCATACCCAATTGTGCAAAACTGAAAACTTTTCGGGGCGCCTGGGTGGCTCAATCGTTAAGCCTCTGCCTGGCTGGCTCAGTGGGTAGAGCATGTGCCTCTTCATCTCAGAGTCCTCAGTTCAAGCCCTACATTGAGCACAGAGTTTACTTTAAAAAAAAAAAAAAAAGAAAGAAAAGAAAAAAGAAAAACAACTCCACTTAAATGGAACCAAAAAGAATAAAATACCGAGGCATAAATTTAACAGAGGAAGTAAAGATGTACGCACTGAAAACCACAAAACACCACTGAAAGAAATACACTTGAAGCTAATATAACACTATATGTTAACTACACTGGATTTAAAATTTTTTCAAAATCATCTTTATTGTTTTTTCTACCAACAAAAGAAATAGATTCATTTAAGCAATTCCAACATTATAGAAATATACAACATAGAAACCAAAAAAAAAAAAAACTAAAGTAAACCTAACTAAATGGAAGACATCCCATGTTCATGAATTAGAAGACTTAATATTGTTAAGATGGAATGCTCTCTAAAGAGATCTACAGATTTAACACAATCTCTATCAAAATTCCAATGGCCTCTTTTCTAGAAATGGAAAAGCTGATTCTCAAATTCACATGGAATTATAAAGGCTCCAAATGGCCAAAACAATATGAAAAAGAAAAACCGGGGCACCTGGGTGGCTCAGTTGGTTGAGGGCTGACTCTGTTTCAGCTCACGTCATGATCTCATGGGCTGTGGGACTGAGCCCCACGTGGGACTCCGCACTCTTGAGTCTGCTTAAAGGTTCTCTCTCTCGACTATGGACTATGAGAAACAAACTGGGGGCCCNACCCCAAAGATACAGACGTAGTAAAGAGAAGGGCCATATGCACCCCAATGTTCATAGCTGCATTGTCCACAATAGCCAAATCATGGAAGGAGCCGAGATGCCCTTCAACAGATGACTGGATTAAGAAGCTGTGGTCCATATATACAATGGAATATTACTCAGCTATCAGAAAGAACGAATTCTCAACATTTGCTGCAACATGGACGGCACTGGAGGAGATAATGCTAAGTGAAATAAGTCAAGCAGAGAAAGACAATTATCATATGGTTTCTCTCATCTACGGAACATAAGAACTAGGAAGATCGGTAGGAGAGGAAGGGGACAAAGAAAAGGGGGGTAATCAGAAGGGGGAATGAAGCATGAGAGACTATGGACTCTGAGAAACAAACTGAGGGCTTCAGAGGGGAGGGGGGTGGGGGAATGGGATAGGCTGGTGATGGGTAGTAAGGAGGGCACATATTGCATGGTGCACTGGGTGTTATATGCAACTAATGAATCATTGAACTTTACATCAAAAACCAGGGATGTACTGTATGGTGACTAACATAATATAATAAAAAAACATTAAAAAAAAAAAAAAGGTTCTCTCTCTCCCTCTGCCCCTCCCCTGAAAATAAATAAATCTTAAAAAAAAAAAAAGAAAAGAAAAAAAAAGTGAGACTTCTCAAATTCAAAACTTACTACAAAACTATAGTATTCAAAAACAGTGTAGTACAAGCATGAGGAGAGACATACAGACCAACAGAATAGAATTGAGAGTCCAGAAATAAATTCAAACATCTATGGTCAACTGATTTTCAGCAACAGTTCCAACAACATTCAATGGGAAGAATAGTGTCTTCAGCAAATAGTGCTAAGACAACAGAATATCCACATGCAAAGAATGAAGTTGGAACCCTAACTCCACGTTCAAAAATTAACTCCAAATGGATCAATGACCTAAATATAAGAGCTAAAACTATAAAACTATTAGAAAAAAATAGGAGTAAATATTCATGATCTTGGATTTTTCAATGGATTCTTATATTTGAAACCAAAATGTACATCGAAAGACATTATTAAGCGAGTGAAAATTTTGACAACATATAGAATGGCAGAAAATATTTGCTAATCATATATCTAATAACTTTTAGTATCCATAATATATATGGAACTTTCATGACTCAACAACAAAAGACAAACAACCCAATTAAAATGAATAAACAAACAACAGCAAAAACAGAAAGACTCATAGAGAACAAACTGGTGGTTGCCAGAGGAGAGGAGGGTGGGGGGATGACTGAAATAGGTGAAGGGAATTTAAAAGGTATAAACTTTCAGTTATAAAATAAATAAGTTAAACCATGGGGAGGAAAGTACAATATAGAGAATATAGTTAATAATATTGCAATAAACTTGTATGGTGACAAACAGCAACTACACTAATTATGGTGAGCACTGCATAATGTTTAGAATTGTCAATCACTATCATATAACTACATACTATAGGTCGATTATATACTTCAATAATAAATTATTTAAAGATTTATTTATTTATTTGAGAGAGAGAGAGAGAGCATGAGCGGGAGGGGCAGAGGGAGAGGGAAAGAGAATTCCAAGCAGACTCCACACTGAGTGCAGACCCCCACATGGGGCTTGATCCCACGACCCCGTGATCATGACCTGAGCTGAAACCAAGAGTCAGATGCTTAACTGCTGTGCCATCTAGGTGCCCCAATAATAAATTTCTTTAATGGGCAAAGGACTTGAATACACTTTTCTCAAAAGAAGATACACAAACAGCCAAAAGCACATGAAAAGATGTTCAACATCACTGGTCATTAATGAAGGGCCAATCAAACCACAATGAGACACCACTTCACACCCACCAAGATGGCTTTAATTCAAAAAGTTGTTGGGGCGCCTGGGTGGCACAGCGGTTAAGCGTCTGTGTTCGGCTCAGGGCGTGATCCCGGCGTTGTGGGATCAAGCCCCACATCAGGCTCTTCCGCTATGAGCCTGCTTCTTCCTCTCCCACTCCCCCTGCTTGTGTGCCCTCTCTCGCTGGCTGTCTCTATCTCTGTCAAATAAATAAATAAAATCTTAAAAAAAAAAAAGTGGTTAATGAATGTTGGCAAGGATGCAGAGAAACAAACCCTTGAACACTCCTGATGGGAATGTGAAATGGTGAGGTAGTTGTGGCAAACTGTCTAGTGGTTCCTCAAAAAGGTATACGTAGAATTATCAAACGACCCAGCAATTCCACTCTTGGGTATATACTCAAAAAGAATTGAAAACAGGTATTCAAACAGATATTTGTTTATAAATGTTCACAGCAGCACTATTCACAATAGCCAAAAGGTGGAAACAGCCCAAATGTCTATCAACAGATGAAGAAATAAGCTGCCGTCTATCTATGCAGTGGAATATTATTCAGCCATAAAAAGAAATGAAGTACTAACACATGGTAACAACTTGGATGAACCGTGAAAGCCTGTTAAATGAAAGAAGCCAGACACAAAAGCTCAAATACTGTATGATTCATATTCCGAATATGAATTATTCAGAAAGGAAATCCATATATCCACAGAGAAAGAAAGCAGACTGATGGTTGCCAAGGAATGGGGGAAGGGAATACGAGGCGTGATTACTAAGTACAGGGTGTTCTTCTGCGGCACTGAGACAATTCTGAAACCAGAAGCGTGGTGGTTGCGTAACACTGTGAGTGCACTAAATACTAAATACCACTGAAGTGTACACTTTAAAAGTTACTGTATGTTATATGAATTTCACCTCAATTTTTAAAAATTATGCTAAGTGAAAGAAGCCAGGCTCAGAAGACCACGTATTGTATGATTTTATTTAAATGAAATGCCCCAAAAAGGCAAAACTAGAAGGACAGAAGCAGATTAGTGACTGCCTGGGACCAGGGTGGGTAAAGGAAGTGATTGCAAATAGGCACAAGGGATCTTTTTGGGATAATAAAAAGTTCTAAAATTGTGGTGATGAATGTACAACTCTGTAAATTTACAAAAAATAAACGAATTGGGGGTGCCTGGGTGGCTCAGTCTGTTAAGTGTCTGCTTTCAGTTCAGGTCATGATCTCAGGGTCCTAGGATGGAGCCCCACATTGGGCTCCCTGCTCAGAGGGGAGGCTGCTTCTCCCTCTCCCTCTGCCTGCCGCTCCCCCTGCTTGTGCTCTCTTTCAAATTAATAAGTAAATAAAATCTTTTTTAAAAATTGAATTGTGGGGGCGCCTGGGTAGCGCAGTCCTTAGGCGGCTGCCTTCGGCTCAGGGCGTGATCCTGGCACTCCGGGATTGAGTCCCACATCGGGCTCCTCTGCTGGGAGCCTGCTTCNGCCTGGGTAGCGCAGTCCTTAGGCGGCTGCCTTCAGCTCAGGGCGTGATCCTGGCGTTCCGGGATTGAGTCCCACATCGGGCTCCTCTGCTGGGAGCCTGCTTCTTCCTCTCCCACTCCCCCTGCTGTGTTCCCTCTCTCGCTGGCTGTCTCTCTGTCACATAAATAAATAAAATCTTTAAAAAAAAATTGAATTGTGTGCTTAAAATGGATGAATTTTATGTTATATGTATTATATGTCAATAAAACTCATTAAAAAAAAACACTGNTTGAATCGTGTGCTTAAAATGGATGAATTTTATGTTATATGTATTATATGTCAATAAAACTCATTAAAAAAAAACACTGAAAGCCCTTAGCCATGATTCATATCAATATTAAGTACAAGGAAGATGGAGAGGAAATGAAACAGAGTAAAGAGAAAAACAGGGAAAATATCATTCTTTTTCATTCAATAAATATTTATTGAGTGCCTACTATATGCTAGGCACTGGGATTAGGGTGGAGAGCAAAACAAGTAACCTGTCTTCAGTGGAGTTTATAATCTAATTGTGGTAACAAACAATAAACAAACATATCCTGTAACACAATAAGGCACAGACTTAGCAGGTTCTGAGGTATATTAATAGGAAGAAAATAATTCATCATACCCTTTTTTTCATTTGGCGTTACAGACAACTGTGAGAAAAAAAAAAGTTTTTACTACTTTGTGTGAAGCCTTGTGTTCTGTTTAAACTTTTAAAAATTCGGCTCTGAAATGTGCTCAGATTTTTTAAACTCTGAGAACTTGTAAACACAACTGATTTCTACAGACAGCAAAAACTTGTCTAATCTTGTGTTAGTCACAATAACCAAATTAAATATAACATTGTACATATTAAAGCACAAAGAACTAAAGACAAGAGATAAAGACTGGGGTATGATTCTGATTAGAAAGGAATAGGAGGTACCTCCCCAGCTTCTGGATATAGAAAACAAAAGTCCACTTGATTACAGAGATTTGGGCAACAGAGCCTCAATTCTTCTGTGGGATTGACAAAACTCTGCAATTTCCAGAAAGTTTGTGATTTAGGTAGCTGCTGTGAGCCATGTTAAAGGTTCTAAGTAAAGCTAGATAAGGCAAAGGGGGGGGCAGTTACCAAGAATGTTAATAGTGAAGGGTCACTGAGTAGGATATTCAACTGACTTTATAATCCTTTCTATTCACCCAAAGAGTGAACAGGTTTATGGTTTCCAGTTTCTTTTAAGAAAGATGTACTTTGAATCTTGAACAAACTTTGAACTTTCTGCTGATTTTTAACATTCTTCAATGCCTTGTTCCATTTATATTTCCATAAAGTTCTAAGAGATAAGTTTGATGTGCACCAGAGTAGAGAATCATTGCTATAAATGAATAACATATCACAGAAACAGAGTAGTTCAAAGCTTATGAAGCCCTTAAATCAGAGCAGCTCTCCAGCAATTCAGAGCATAGCTCTGTCTAGTAGCAAACAGCTAGTCCCCTTTTATTTTCTAATTTTAAGCTTTGTGGGTTTTTTTTAAAGATTGTATTTATTAGAGAGAGTGTGAGAGAACACAAGCAGGGGGAGGGGCAGAGGGAGAGGGAGAAGCAGGCTCCCCACTGAGCAGGGAGCCTGAATGTGGGCTCCAGGCCAGGACCCTGGGATCTCGACCTGAGCCAAAGGCAGACACTTAACCAACTGAGCCACCCAGGGGCCCCCAAGCTTTTGTTCTGTAAATATTTAATCATGAGTTTCAATGTGTCTTTTAGGATATGAAGAAAATGGGTGGTTTTAATTCACCAGTGCTAAAGCCTTTTGATATTCAGAAGTGTTGGCAAATTTTTGCGAAAGACTGAATGTATATATTCCATTTCAGATTTTTGTTTCTTTTGAAAGCACTGGCATTCAGAGATGCCATGCTACTAAGAAACTGGAAGATTCTTAATCCTCCAAGTACACAAATGTTGCAATTTAGAAGAAGGAGAGTCAGTCATTTTCCATTCCCCAAAGCACTAGTTTTTCTATAAACATTAACACACACTGCATCCAAGAGGTACTATGTAATACAGACACTTATCTTGGGTGCCTCTGCTCTGATGCAAAGGTTCGTGAAGAGCCAAGTCAGGCTTCCTTATCTTCCTTCATATGCCAACATTCACTCCCACCTTTACCACACCCAAGGCATTCTTACCAACAGAAATCAGCCTAGCCTGTTAAAAAAACTGAAGTCAATCAACTAAGCCTATCAAATTCTTTGCATAAGGAATATCTGCCATACTTTCAAATGACAAAAGCTATACCACCAACCTTCAGTCTGTCATTTTACAACGTAACTCATTAATTATTTTATTTATTTATTTATTTAATTTCAGAGAGTGTGTGTGCATATGTGGGGGGGGAGCAAAGGGAAAGGCAGAGGGGAAGCAGACTCCCCGAGGCTCAATCTCACAACCCAGAGACCATGACTTGAGCCAAAACCAAGAGTCGGATGTTTAACCAACTGAGCCACCCAGGTGCCCCATAAGTCATTTATTCTTAATATTTGGTAAGGCTTTGCAGAATGAGGCAAATGTAAGAGTCCTAAGATTTTTTTTTTTTTTGTAAGATCTGTTTGAGAGAGAAAAGAGAACACACCCAAGAGCAGGGGAAGCAAAAGGAGAAGGAGAGGCTCTCAAGCAAACTCTCCCCTGATTTGTGGAGCCCGGCTGGGGGCTTGATCCCATGACCTGGAGATCAAGAGCTGGATGTTCAACCAGCTGAGCCGCCCAGGGGCCCCAAGAGTTGTAACAGGTTTTGAAGTCAAAGACAGACTCGCATTCTAACTTTAGAACTTAACCTCTCTGAGGCCTTGGCATCCTCATAAATTCAATGAGAACGGTATTATTTACCACAAATGACCTGAAGAGGGACTCAATGATGCTATGTATGAAGGTGCTATGACTGTAAAATGCTAGGGATATCATAGTTCAATTCTGTATTTTTTCAAAATTATAGATCTTTAAAAGACTGGAGCTCAGTTTCACATTTTTTTCACAGCTGCTATTTCACCATGTGTACCCTGTTCAAACATTTTTTTTAGTCACAATTTTTTCAGTTTCACTATGTGCAAGTACTGAGCCAAGAATTTCAAATGCACCATTGAACGCAATTGTCTCAACAACCCTATTATCATCCCATTTTGTAGCTAAGGAGACTGAGACTAAGAGAACTGCCCTCAAATAGATGGGCACAAAGCTAGGAAGTGGTTAAGCCAGGATGTGATTTATCTAAATTTGACAACTCAGGAAAAGCAGAGCTGTGATTAAATACAATGCCTGTTTTACATTTTTGGGAAAAAGTCCCACCACTGTTTAATTATGGAACTGCAGCAATATACTGTATATTAGAATTCCTCAGCTTGCTCCTGTGGAGGGATCATCACATCACATTGCCTGCTCCCTGTCTCCACCGGATGATACGCTCCTGCAGAAATGAATGCTCTTCCTCTCTTCTGTATCCCAGTACCCAACAAATTGAGCATCTGCCCAACCAAAGCCAGAATGCAGAGGGAAGCTGACAGCTGCAACAGGATTTAGCTGTAAGCCCACCTCCACCCCCATGGCATCACTCAGTATCTCTTCCTCTTTCCATCTAGATATCTGGAGTTATCATTTAGGAGTGGCCTCTCTCGGGGCGCCTAGGTGACTCAGTCATTAAGTGTCTGTCTTCAGCTCAGGTCGTGGGGGGATCGAGCCCTGAGTCGGGCTCCCTGCTCTGCTGGGAGCCTGCTTCTTCCTCTCCCACCCCCGCCTGTGTTCCCTCTCTCGCTGGCTGTCTCTCTCTCTCTGGCTGTCTCTCTCTCTGGCTGTCTCTCTCTCTCTCTCTCTCTCTGTCAAATAAATAAATAAATAAATAAAATCTTAAAAAAAAAAAAAAAAGGAGGGGCCTCTCTCAAACTTGAAGTCCTTGTGGGGTTTCACTCTCAACTCTGCCCCTCACCCTCACTTCCACCTAGGCCACAGGACAGGGTGGATGATCCAACCTGGGCAAATCATAGTGTTTCCACTGCCACAGCACAATGACCTGTTCTAGAATGGGAACCTGACCCAAGCCAAGCCAAGCAAGGACAGAAATCTTGCTCACTCTTTTGATTAGATTAGGAAATGCTACAGGCACTAGGGAGCCAAAGCAGGGTCTTCTGCAGGGGAGTAACAGGGTCATGTATGCATCTTAGAAAGATGATTCCAGTAACAGCCATGAAAAAAGACACCAAGAGAGTAAGACACACAGTTGGAAGACCAGTAATGGTTCTACAATAATAGTCCTGACAAGAGATGAGGGCTTAAACCAAGACAATGGTAAGAGGAATAGACAAAAGAGAACACTTTGGAGTTGCTTTCTGTCTCACTGGAAATATTGTCCTAAAAGGAAAAACCTGTCCCCTTGAATCCCACAGATAGAGATGAGCAATGTGGACACCTGATTCATAAAATAAGTGACTTACTGAGTAACTAAAAAGCAGTAAGATGAAGTAGTTATGACAACAGAGTCTAAGCCATGCCACTTGGGTTCAAATCCCAGTGTTACATCACTTTACTAGCAGTGTAACCTTGGATAAGTTATTTAACCCCTGTGCCTCAATTTCCTCATCTAAAAAAAAACTGGGATAATAATAGTACCTACCTTATAGAGTTGCTGGTATGCAGAAAAGGAAACCCTTGAACTGGCTGATAAAAGACAAGGAGTAGCTCAGCAGACAAAGAAGGGGGAAGACAGCATTCCAGGCAGAAAGGAAGGCATATGCAAAGGAGAAGAAACATGAAAAATGAGCTTGACTCATGACTTTTGCCCTCTGTAGAGCCACACTCCCAGTGCTCGCTAAATGCCAGCTGGAATTCCAGCCTCAGGGACTGAATCTGAAACCCAACTGGTCCAGAATGAAATCAATCACCTTCAGATCTCCTCCTGCTCCTCCAGGCTCCCTACCTCAGAAGCAATGTCACCATCCTCTCCCACCAGATAGTTTTAATTATTCCTCATGATCTCGTAAACACAGAGACTGTAACAGAGGGTCAAGGGTGGACTGGTTAGTCTGACGTAATTCATGCCTCATGGGAAGAGACCAAACACCTCCCAGGGCCCTGAGTACAGGACATGACTGTGGCAAGGTCAGAAGAAGCATGGGGACTGGGGGTCAAGTCAGAGGTGGCACAGAGCATTGCCAACCCAGGGGCAAAACCAACTCTGGGAACACAAACCATCCAGGCCCTGATGAATCATCCTCTGCTGTAGGGTAAAGAAAGACCAATTTTGCATCTGGCTTTTCCAGAACTAGAACAACAACTTCCCCTACCTACCTCAATCCCCTTTAGCTATTGCTATATTGCTGATAATAATTCCATGTTTTCCAATCAAACTTCTTATGGATAATCCAAGTCTCTAAAGATTTTAATATGGGCAAGTTCCCTGGTTTTCAAGGACAGGAGCTCTAGGATCAATAGAAAAGACTGTCCAACCAATTATAGTTACCACACCAGTCATTATGATAGGTACATAGCATACATTATCTTTAATATTCACCACCCCTGAAAAGTAGTCAAGAATTCCCCTTTTAAGAATGAGATTACTGAAGGTCAGAGCTGTGACAGAGCAAGGATATCAACCAAGGATATCAACCTGCCTGATTCTGTGTAAGTCAGTTTCCAGTGAATTTAATTAACATGAGTCAGCCATCAAGGGATTGATCATATATGGGTATATGGGTGTATTTAAAACATCTATTTTCTGGACTTGAAAAACAGAAAAACAAGTCTTAGACGTGGTGACTCAACTCAAGTAAAACATTCCTTTTTTTTTTTTTGGAAGATTTTATTTATTTGAGAGAGAGAGAAAGAGTGAGAGGCAGAGGGAGAAGCAGACTCCCCACTGAGCAGGGAGCCTGACATGGGGCTCAATCCCAGGACCCTGGCATCATGACCTGAGCCAAAGGCAGACGCTTAACCAAGGGAGCCACCCAGGTACCCCGTAAACATTCATTTTTTTTATAACATTCCTGCTAACCCCTAACACTCTTTCACTAGGCTCAGTTCAGGCCCTAATCACTACTCACTTGTATCATTACAATGGATTACAAGGGGGTGTCCCAGCATTCACTCTGGCCCTGCTTCAGACCAGTTCTTCACACTGCTAGCCTAGGGCACAAACATGATGGTGTCCCTCCCATTTATAAAGCTTATTAATGGGTCACCAACCCACAGCAGCATTTCTAAACCCATGTGGCCATAGAACTGTTTTAAACTGATAGAACATCAGCTGGCAATCACAATATCTACTGAGTGCTTGGACTGAAACAGAGAGGAAAAAATGGCCTTAGTAAATGATGCAAAAAATAAAATAAAATAAACTTTATGGTCAAATAAAAAACAGATTTAAAAATTAAGCCCTTTTTATTTTCTTACAAACAAAATTTCACAAGTTATAATACGAACACAAGACACATGTCACAGACCAGTAATTAAATGGAAATCACACATGATGCTAGTTAGTAAATCTGAATCACACAATGTAAGATGCAGATCCCAAGTCACACATGTGTTCATAATGCCCTAGCATTAACTTTTAGAATTATCTAAAAGTGCTTAGAATTCCTTATTTTGTACTTAAAAAATATACTTTAGAGGAAAAATTACTCAACTGTCACTTTTCTTTTTTTCAGTCCTGTAACACCTATAACACTGGCACTCTCCAGCTTTAGCAGGTGGCAAGAAAACCCAGGAGTTTCTGACACTGCACAGTGTGTCACAACTCTCCAGGTCATGTTCAGTGAAGAGTGCAGTAGGTCCAATAAGTCCACTACTGAGTGTTCACCAAAAGGAAAACACTAATTCAAAAAGATACATGCAGCGCTATGTTTACTGCAGCATTATTTACAATAGCTAAGATATAAAAGCAACCTAAGTGTCCGTTAATAGATGAACGGGTAAGGAAGATGTGGGATGTGTGCGTATGTGTGTAAATATATATAATGGAATATTATGCAGCCATAAAAAGGATGTGATTGTGCTATTTGTGACATGGATGGACCTAGACAATATTACACTGAGCGAAATAAGTCAGATTGAAAAAGACAAATACCACATGATTTCACTCATATGTGAAATCTAATGAAACAAATGAATAAAAAAACAAAAAGCAAAACCAGACCTGTAAATACAGAGAACAAACTGACGGTTGCCAGAGTGGAGGAGGGCAGGAGATGGACTAAATGGATGAAGGGGAGTGGGAGACAGAGGCTTCCAGTTAGGGAATGAATAAGTCATGGGAATACAAGGTACAGCACAGGGAATACAGGCAAGGGTACTGTAATAGCACTGTATGGTGACAGATGCTAGCTACACTTGTGGTAAGCACAGCATAATGTATAAACTTGTGGAAGCATTGTTGTACACCTGAAACTAATATAACACTGTATGCCAACTATACTCAAAAGGAAGGAAGGAGGGAGGGAAGGAAGGAAGAAAGAAGGAGGGAAGGAGGGAGCGAGGAACCAAAATAGATGTACTCCATCTGTGCGCGTGTGCAAACATGCACACACACATTTTAAAGGAACAATATATCATCAAAAAAATTAAACATCAGTTGTCCTTAGCTTTAGTTATCCACGAGAATCACCTGAAATCTTGTAAAAATGACTGATGCTTGGGTCTCACTCTCTTTCAATTCCCCTCCCGAGCTATGAATTAATTGCTTGGATATGGAGTCTGAGCATCAGTTGTTTTGTGTTTTTTTAAAAAGCTCCCCAGGCTCAAAAACATTGCTACAGGGGAGGCAAGGAATGAAGTGGAGGCTTTAAGGGTAGAAACCAAACTTCAAGGAATGTACCTTATTTTGTAGATTTAACTTTGAATTATAAAATTACAAAAATAATTTGAAAAAGTAATCCCCAAATCATAAAGTAAATTAACTGTATATTGAACTGAGAGGAGAGCCACACAAATAACTACTTCAAGAGACTTGAACTGGATATCCTAGTGGGATATTATCCTAAAGATAGTAAGAACTCAGGAAAATCTTAAACAGTTTTCAAACATCATACTGCTAGTCTCATGATTCTCAGACTGTTGTATATGCATTATGGGATTAAGAAAATGAGTACTTATATTATTGAACAATGCAATTTTCTGGCTTTAGAGAAAGGACATACATTAGGTTAAATAAGAGCAGTACAGTCCTGAATTTGAATTGGACATATGACTAACCCCAGTAGCAATGAGCACCCCTACCATCCAGATTATGGTCTTCACCATTTTTGCCTAAAGGGAAACAGGCCTCCTTGAAGAAATTGTTGATTCCTGGTCTGGAGCTAAACATGTAACAAGACTGAGAAATCTACCAGAAATCACGGATGATAGAAACTACTACTAGGGTCAGGTCAAAAGAAATTAGAGGAAACTTAAAGACGTTCCCATTACACAAAGATGGGATAATATGAGCATCAAATAAGAACAAATGGCAAGGGACTAAAACATCAAATACAATTAAATCCTTGACTTTATAATGGTAGTTTTTAAAAGACTTCATTGGTCATCTTTGGAGATTACTAGAAAACCAACTTATTATTCCGAAAAGAAGTAAATAAAAGGAAAGACTCAAGCATTCATCCTGTCTTTCCTGAACAAACTATTCTGCTGGGTGACCTAAGAGTTAATGAGAGGAAGTTTTTCTTTACAGAAGCATTCCAATAGGCAATGAAAAAAGAATGATAGAATTGATGCCATCTGAAACCTTGGTGAATTAATGAATATAATCTAGGCAACAATCAACATGATCATCAGCATCATAAATGAGAAGACCAGTTAGCTTTATGTGCCTTCTAACAGAAGACACATCAAAAGTTATGAAATAATTGGTGGAGGTGGTGGGGGGTAGCAGGTGGGGGACAAACCTGAATCTGGCTAGCCCACAAAGCAACGGTTCTCAAACTACAGGGTGCATCAGAATCATCAGGAGGACTGGTTGAAATACAGATTGCAGGGGCGCCTGCATGGCTCAGTGGGTTAAGTGTCTGCCTTCGGCTCAGGTCATGATCCCAGGGTCCTGGGATGGAGCCCCATGTCAGGCTCCCTACTCAGTAGGGAGCCTGCTTCTCCCTCTCCCTCTGCCCCTTCCCTCCTCGTGCTCTCACTCCCGCGCTCTCTCGCTCTCGCTCTCTTTCATAAACACAGTCTTTTAAAAAATACAGATTGTAGGGCCCCACCCTCAGGGTTTCTGATTCAACAGGCCTGGAGTAAGACCAAGAATCTGTATTTCTAACAAGTTTCCCAGGCTGATATTGCTGATGCTGGAACTTCACTTTGGTAACCACTGCTCAAGTGCTAATTATGAACTTAAGAGAAAAAATGAGAGAAACTCGTTGCAAACATCATGGGGATACAATCTGCAAACTCCAGACTGTGAAACAAAATCTATAAAATATACTTTCTTGAATAAGCTTCAAAAGAAAAAGAGAGAGAATGAGGGAGTAGAGAGAGAGAGAGAGAGAAATCCTATAGTTTAAAATAGACTTAAGAGATAAAGCAGCCAGGGGCGCCTGGGTGGCCCCGTTAGTTAAATGTCTGCCTTCAGCTCACGTCATGATCTCAGGGTCCCTGCTCAGCGGGGAGCCTGCTTCTCCCTCTCCCTCTGCCTGCCACTCCCTGGCTCGTGCTCTCTGTCAAATACATAACATCTTAAAAAGGAGAGAGAGAAAGAGATAAAGCAGCCAAATGTAACTATGGACCTCATTTCGAGATGTGTGAAGTTTGAACACAGATTGAGTATATGATACTGAGGAGTTATTATTCATTATTTTAGATGTAATAAAAGTTTTGGGTATATTTGGGTATATTGTTAAAACTAATCCTTAAAAATATAAGCTTAAACATTTATAGGTAAAATTATTTCTAGAATTTTATTTTTTTTTTAGAATTTTATTTAATAATCTGGGAGGAAGGTGAGTGCAAATGACTCATGAGCTGACACAAGCTTGCACCAGATCAGGAAAACTGATCCTAAGAATCTTTCCCCAACTCCTTGTTCAATGAAATTGTGTTGGTAGCTTGAAATTAGCAAGGTAAATATATGGGTAAATACTCCCAAGGGAAACTGGCAAACACTATAAATCAGAGGTGGTTGCCATGGTATCACTACCATGAAGTTGGGTGATGAGTAGATGGGTTTATTACGCTATTCTTCTTACTATTGTCAATAATTAACATTTTCCATCATAAAAAAAAAAACTAAAAAAGAAAACCAGCATTTATGTGTGGGGAAAGGGGAACCAGTGGGCAGGGTGATTCTGATACAGATGGTTCATTTACACACTGTTTACAAAACACTGCCCTAACACGTACATCCAACCACTAAACAGTCACTTATTCTGAAATAACCACTGCCACCCACAACCCCTGCCCCTGCGTACACTAACTAGTAGGTGTGACATCTCTCTGCTCCTAAAGTACCCCCCAAAAAAGATTCATCTCTAACCCAGTCCCGTTGTCCAAGACTCAAAGAAGACAGCTCCCTTCCAGGGGCTGAGCACTCCTTCTCTGTCACAGCACACAAAAACTCCATGTGTCTACTATATCACACTCAAAGCTCCTAAGGAAGAGGGATAGGGGCTTTCCTGCCACCTTTTGTTTAGTACAGACCTTGGCACATATAGACACTAAATATAAATGGACTGAATGAATTATTTCCTATTATCCAGGCTGGAAAGGACTAAAAGCCAAGTCCCCTTACTGATCACCAACTCACATCTGGCCACCAATTTAAGTAGAATTATAATAGGAATATAAAAGTATTCTTTTTTTTTTTTTTAAGATTTTATTTATTTGACAGAGAGAGACAGCCAGCGAGAGAGGGAACACAAGCAGGGGGAGGGAGAGGGAGAAGCAGGCTCCCAGTGGAGGAGCCTGATGTGGGGCTCGATCCCAGAACTCCAGGATCACGCCCTGAGCCGAAGGCAGACACTTAATGACTAAGCCACCCAGGCGCCCCATCTGACACCAACTGGTGTAATTCACTACAATTCTGAGGCTAACCACCCAGAGCAGCATCACAGTCACAGTTAAAGGACCTGGTCCCCAACAAGACCACCCTTACTTCAGATGCCAGCTGCACTTTGGGAGTCCCCACACCATTCACAGTTCTGACCAACTGGCTACAAATTTAGAGGTTCCCACAACTCCTCAGGTTTGATTTGCTAGAACAACTCACAGAACCCCAGAAAACACAAAACTTACAATTTTATTATAAAGGATACAAATCAGGAATAGCCAAATGAAGAAACACAAAGGTTATGGTCTAGAAGGGTCCTAAACACAGAGTTTTCCATTCCCTCTCCTCATGGAGTCAGGGCACATCACTCTCCTAGCACATAAATGTGTTCACCAAAAAGGAAGCTCCACCAAGCTTTGGTGTTCAAAGATTTTTTGGGGGGTTTCATTCCATAGGCATGACTGAATCATGGCCACATGATTAAACTCAACTCCAGATCCACTTTTCCCCCAGAAGTCAGACTGGCTCCAAGTCCCAATCCTCTAATTATATGGTTGGTCTTTCTGGTGACCAGGGCCCATTCTGAATTATCTCATGAACACTAACTCAGGTGGGATCCAAGAGACTCGTGAATAAGACGACACCCCTATTGCTTGGGAAATTCTAAGATTTTTGGAAGGCACAAAGGCCAGACACATTCTTTATTATGCAACAAAACAAAATGCTAAAATCCCCAGCCAACTTACAAAAATAAAGACAAACATAAAAAAAGGTATCTAAGACCACTGATGTCCACTCATTTTCAGAGCACTAAATTCCATTCTCGCTTATTAGCATTTCAGATAGCACTCATCTACTAAACTACACACCATTTTTAAAATTTTTTATGCATCGGGGAGCCTGAATTTCTCAGTTGGTTAAGTGTCCGCCTCTTGATTTTGGCTCAGGTCCTGATCTCAGAGTCATGAGACTGGGTCCCGGATCGGGCTCTGCTATGGGCATGGAGCGTGCTTAAGATTCTCTCTTTCTCCCTCTGCCCCTCCCTCCCTCTCGAGCTCTCTCTAAAATATAAAATAAAAAATGATTTTTTTATGAATTAAATTTAACTATACTCCAACTGTTACCTAGTGATTGTTAGGGGAAAAAACCCTTAACATCACGAACCAGATGGGGTTCCTCTTTTGTCAGTTGAAAAATCCATTATTTGGGCATTGGCCCAGTAATGGCAAGACAGATCACCTCCTTGTTAAAAGTAATGGAGTCCCCAAACAAAAAAACCTCAACAATCTTTCCCGAAAGAGCCATCAAGAACAAAAAGGTGACAAGTATGTCTTTTTACAGTATGAAACAAATCCTCTAATCGTCATTTTACTTTTCTTTAAAAATACTGGATGTCTCAAAAAACGAAAGTGCTTAATTATAACATTGCAAAAGGAAAAATAATTCTCCAGCCACTGGCTTAGCAAAAAAATCTTTATACAAATTTCAACATCATTAGTCACTGTCTTCACACACAAAATCTTTTTTTTTTTTTTAAAGATTTTATTTATTTATTTGACAAAGAGAGAGACAGCCAGCGAGAGAGGGAACACAAGCAGGGGGAGTGGGAGAGGAAGAAGCAGGCTCCTAGCAGAGGAGCCTGATGTGGGGCTCGATCCCAGAACGCCAGGATTAGGCCCTGAGCCGAAGGCAGACGCTTAAGGACTGCGCCACCCAGGCGCCCCACAGACACAAAATCTTATGGGGTATCACATCTTAAAACTGTTACTGACAGGGGCGCCTGGGTGGCACAGCGGTTAAGCATCTGCCTTCAGCTCAGGGCGTGATCCCGGCGTTATGGGATCGAGCCCCACATCAGGCTCCTCCGCTAGGAGCCTGCTTCTTCCTCTCCCACTCCCCCTGCTTGTGTTCTCTCTCTCGCTGGCTGTCTCTATCCCTGTCGAATAAATAAATAAAATCTTTAAAAAAAAAAAAAACTGTTACTGACAAATTCCCAGCCAGGTATCAGGGCTTGGACTGAGAAAAATTCAAGCCATTTATTTTTAGATCTTAAACTCATTTAAGTGGAACTTCAAATGCAAAATAAATAATACAAGCTAAAAGTTTTAGTTACCCAGCTCTGAACACTCCCACCTTTTTTAACTCCAAAGAATCATAAACTAAATTTTACACTTAACAGGAAAAATGACATGAGAAGAACTTATTGGGAAGATACAATATACAAGACCAGTCCTATCAGACCACCTGTTTCTAGAGACAAAAAATAGCTATGCCAACACCTATTTCAGTCTGGAGCCACATCATCTAAAATTATTACAAAAAGACTGAATGAGAAAAATGTTTCCCCTATTATTTTCCTTCAAGTTGCTTTTTATTTGAAGAGAAAGCCTCGATCCACTTTTACTAAGGAAACATTTAATCTTGAAATAATAACTCACCCTTCAACAGAACTGTAAACTAAGGATATTCTGTGCCAAAGATGACAAAAACAAGTTCCTCAGTCTCGAAAAGGGCAAATATGCCCAACCTGTCCTTGCCTACATATTATGCACTTGAATCCTCCAATGTATTTGGTCCTTCAAATGAGGGCATTTCAAAGACAGCCCATAGGTTACTAAACATGCGGGAAAGTTCAGTTTTTTGTATTAAAAGATATCTTTTGTGTTCTGTGAATAAGCATCCTCTAATTTTATTTTAATTTTATTTTTTAAAGATTTTATTTACTTGAAAGAGTGAGCGAGCAAGAGAACGAGAGTGAGAGCGAGAGAGAGAGAGCACGAGCAGTGGGAAGGGCAGAGGAAAAGGAAGAAGCAGACTCCCCGCTGAGCAGGGAGCCCGACGTGGGGCTTGATCCCAGGACCCTGAGATCATGACCTCAGCTGAAACCAAGAGTTGGACGCTTAACCAACTGTGCCACCCAGGCACCCCTCATTTTTTTTAAATAATCATATTTTCTTAGTAAGGGCCACCATACAAAGAGAGCCCACCTTTTCTCTTGTATTTGGAAAATTATTTCTTTCACGCAACTCATTCTCATAGCCGTTTTCAAAAAGGGCAATAGGTTCTCAATTTTACTGTAAAAGCTTGGAAGAAGGAAGAGGGCCGCATATCTTTTAGTTGCACAAGTGAAGAGCTGGGTCCCTGAGGAGCAGTAACCCCACATTCCCACACCCAGAAAGCTGATGAGCGCCCATTCCCACCAGGGAATATAGGCCCCAGGAGTCTCACCAGAGTCACAGACACGTTCATTACGACGTGATGAATGTCAGTCTCAAAGAGGAGGACTAGGCAGAGGAGGAGCAGTGTGGGAGTCACAGTACTGTGTACCTCACTTTTCTAGTTGGAGACTGTCTTGCTCTTTTCTGTAATAAAATCAGTGTGTCAGCAGATCACTGAGGGACATCATTCTTTATCTAAATTTGAATAGTAAGAATCAGAAAGCTGGGAAAAAAGCAGGCAATCTTCAGCACTCTCAATTAAGCATCTCCACTAAAAAAACTAATCCAAGAACTATTCAATCATTTAATTGTTAATTTTGAGTATTTGGCTATGTCTTTTTCTATTTTTTTTTTTTTTATTATTTTAGAGAAAGAGAGAGCACAAGCGGGAGGGGCAGAGGGAGAGAGAATCTCAAGCAGACTCACACTAAGCATGGAGCCAAAGTGGGCTCGATCTCACGACCCTGAGACTCTCACGACCCTGAGACTCGGAGATCACGACCCCAGCCAAAACCAAGAGTTGGATACTTAACCCGCTACACCACCCAGGCGCCCCCTGGCTATTTCTAGAAATGTAAAAGTTAGTGATTCCCTCGTTACCATAATTGCTTCCTAAATATTTTCATAATAGTGACCTTTTATTTTCTTTCATTTTTTTTTAACAGAGTAAGAAGTTTCTAACAGCAACAAATGGAAAATTCCAACAAATAAAGTCATCCAGAAATAGCTCATTTTTCATCAGATAGTGAAGTTTTGAGACTTGAAAGAAGTTCCAATAAGTTGCCTTTTCATTAATTTCTAGATAAAAGATTTTGTAAAAAGAAGTTGGCATTAATTTTAAGATTTTTATTTATTTGAGAGAAAGAGACAGAGATAGCGAGAGAGAACACAAGTGGGGAGAAGAGGGAGAAGCAGGCTCCCCACTGAGCAGGGAACCCGATGCAGGACTTGACCCCAGGACCCTGGGATCATGACCTGAGCCAAAGGAAGATGCTTAAACGACTGAGCCATGAGGCGCCCGAAGTTGGTATTTTTTTTAAAAGATTTTATTTATTTATTTGAAAGAGAGAGAGAGCACACAAGTGGGGGAGACGGAGAGAGGGAGAAGGAAAGGGAGACACAGACTCCCCATTGAGCAGGAAGCCCAATGTGGGACTTGATTCCAGGACCCCAAGATCATGACCTGAGCTGAAGGTAGACACCCAACCAACTGAGCCACCCAGGCACCCCAAAAAGTTGATTAAAAAAAAAAGGATCCTTCCCCAAAAAAGGTCTGCATTATAAAAATCTTTAACATGCATTTGTTTCTTTTTTTTTAAAATGCATTTGTTTCTTTCTCATGGATCTACGGCATTCAAAATAGCCAACAGACAGATAAGCTAGAAAAATCAATAACCTGTTTCAAAGAGATAATTTTCCCTTAGCTTAAACATTCACCTCTGAGATTCAACTTGTAAAAGACAAGGCCTTGAAGTAATACCTTAAATTACTCTTTAAATTAAATAACAGGGAAGGTAAATAACACTCCCTTCCAGTCTCTGAATATGAGGTGTCCCCACTTTCTCCCTGTTCTCACCGAGCCAGCCTGAGGGCCTTGCTGCATCAGTGGCTACCTCTCCTCTGGCTCCTCTTCCTCCGCACAGGAACGTGCTAGGGGTGACCGTATCTTAACAAAAACAAAAACCTCCCTCACTGCCACCTCTCCTTCAAGCTTTCACTGGGTCCTTTCTTCTTCAAAATGTAGTCCCCATTCCTCACCTGCACCATCTGCAGCCACCCTCCCTCACACACACCACACACACACACACACACACAGGCCCTGCCCGAATGCCACCTGACCTCTTCCACCACAACCCCACTGGAGCTCTATACAGTGCTAAGTACAGTGTAAGCAGTTTTGAAGGTTTTTTTTGAAATGCAAGTGACTGACTTAAACACTGATTAAAAGAGGCATTCACTTCAAAGAGGCATCTACTTCAAGAGGACTATCTTGAATAAACACATTGCTAGCCACTTGATTAGATAAAGAGCCCAAGCTGCCTCCCCTCACTGAGGCTCCTTTGTTTTAGAGATCTTGGTTGATTTTGCTAAACGGTCCTTTGGCCCACTTTTTCTTTTCTCTTCCCATGCTTTAAATTTCCCCTCTTATGTTTTAAATTCATCAATAAAGAGAGAGCCCCTAAACCCTAGGCCCCACCTTCAAACCCTAGGTCCCACCTTCAACTCCAATAAAAGGAGAACCCCAGGCCTGTGTGTGCTCCTGCGCTCTTGTTCCCAGGCTTGTGCTCGCGCACTCTGCCCCCACCCCACACAATGTTCTTGCTGTGTAGTTCCACGTGTGCTGTGTAATTTCCAGGTCCTGTAAATAATAAACCTTTATTCTTTTTTTTTTCTTAAACCTTTATTCTTTCAAAGTTTCCTGATGGTTATTGCTGAAGGGTGTCTTGCAATCATAATAAAAAGCACAAGAGCCAGTCTAACCACAATACTTGTTAAGACCAGGCTGAGACCAGCACACAACATCCTGAGAATTACAGCTGAGTGCAACCACTTGAACACTGGCCTTATCACTGCTGACCTCTCCATTTCTTCCAACACCACTGACTGACCAGTCCCTTCTGTAGCTCCCATCTCTGGGCTCTCACGCTCTATGATATCAGTCTCCAAAATCAGCTCGTCATCATACACTCACTCATTTACTCAACAAGGGCTTTTTAAGTATCCACTATGGGCCAGGTGTAAGCTAAGCACTGGAGACAAAGAATAAGACAGAAAGCTTCCCATTCTCAAGGGGCTTCGATCCTACTGAAGGAGAAACAACAAAAACCAAATGAGAATTCCAGATCTTACAGAGCTCTACTGTAACCACCTGGGGTGCCATTAAACCTCAACAGAGAGACCCACTCTAAGCAGGGCACCTGCAAAAGCCTATCTGAAGCTGGGTCCTAAAAGAAGAGCCAGCTGGTCAAAGCCAGAGGAGAAAGATACAGGAAGGGCCAGCCACAATCACAAAGTACTTGAGGAGAGAGAGCGAGGCTAGTGTAGAAACAAGCTTAGCAACCAAGGAGGGGTAGGGCTAGAGAGAGAAGTAGAGAAAAAGACAGGGACCAAATCCTACAGGATTGTGTAGACCACAGATGAAACGTGGATTTCATTCCACTTGCAATGAGGGGATTTAAACTGAAGAATGATGTGATCTCATCTCCATTTTTAAAAATCTCTCAGGGGCGCATGGGTGGCTCAGTCGGTTAAGCCATCTGCCTTCAGCTCAGGTCATGATCCCAGAGTCCTGGGATGGAGTCCTGCATTGGGCTCCCTGCTTAGCGGGGAGCCTGCTTCTCCCACTCCCTCAGCCTGCCACTCCCCCTGCTTGTGCTATCTCCCTCTCTGTCAAATAAATTAATAAAATCTTAAAAAAATAAAAGTAAAAAATCTCTCTGGCTACTAGGTGGAAAATGGACCAGAGAAGTAAGATGTCTGAGATAAGAAACTACCGTGGTTGTCCAAGCACAAGAGGAGAGCTAGGGTCGGGACCCAGAAAAAGCATACTGGGTATGACACTCAAAGCACAGCAACAAAAGAAAAAAAAAATAGACAAACTGAACTTTATCAGAACTTGTATTTTCCAAGAATGTAAAAGGACAACTCAAAAAATAGGAAAAAAACATTTGCAAATCACACACTGGGTAAGGAACCAGTCAGTATCTGAAATATGTAAAAATCTCTTACATCTCAACAACAAAGACAACCCAGTTTTTAAAATGGACAAAGGACCTAAACAGACATTTCCCCCAAAGAAAAGATATACAAATGGACAAACACAAGAAACATTATTAGTCATTAGGGAAATGCAAATGAAAACCATAATAAGATACACTTCACACCCACTAGGATGGCAATAATCAAAAAGACAACTTTGGGCAATGACATGGAGAAAATGAAATCCAAGTATACCGGCAAGAAGGTAAAATAGCTAAGCCACTGTGGAAAAAAGTTTGGCCCCTCTCAAAAAGCTAAGCTCAGAATTGCCATGACCCCACAATTCTACTTATGGGTGTATACCAAAAGAACTGAAAACAGGTATTCAAACAAGTAAATGCACGGGTATGCAACAGCAGCACTAGTCACAATAGCCAAAAGGTGGAAAATGCCCAATGCCCACCAACTGATTAATGGAAAAACAAATCACAAATCACATACATGTATATATACATATATATATACATACATGTATATATGACAGAATACATGCATGTATATATACATACATGTATATATGACAGAATACTATTCAGCAATAAAAAAAAAGAATGAAGTATTGATACATGCTACAATACAGATGAACCTTGAAAACATAAAGCTGAGAGTAAGGGGCAGACACAAAAGATCACATACTATGACTCCACTTATATGAAATGTCCAAAATAAGCAAATCCATGGAGACAGAGTGCAGACTGGTGGTTGTCAGGGGTGGGAGGAAGCAGGGGAGGGAACAGGGAGAAGAAGCTTAATGGGTGAAGGGTTTTACTTGGGAGTGATGGAAATGTTTCAGAACTAGACAGAGGTGCTTATTATAAAATATTGTCAGTGTATTAAATGCCACTAATTGTTCACTTTATTATTTATTTACTTACTTGAGAGAGAGAGAGCATGAGTGGGGGGGAGAGGAACAGAGGGAGAGGGTGAGGGAGAAGCAGACTCCCCACCGAGCAAGAAGCCTGAGGAAGGATCTATCCCAGGACCCCAAGATCACGACCTGAAGGCAAATGCTTAATCAACTAAGCCACGCAGGCACTCCACCGCTTAATTGTTCACTTGAAAATGATGACTTTTAGAGATGCCTGGCTGGCTCAGTCAGAAGAGAGGGTGATTCTTGATCTCGGGGTTGTGAGTTTGAGCCCCATGTTGGGTGTAGACATTATTTAAATATTTTTTAAATAAAATAAAACGATGAGTTTAATGATATGTGAATTTCATTCAATAAAATTTTTTTTAAAAAAGACAATGACAACAACAACAACAAAAGACAAATGTTAGTGAGGATGTGGATAAACTGGAACCCTCACACATTCCTAATGGGAATGTCAAATTGTGCAGCCACTTTGTAAAAGTTTGGCAGTTCCTCAAAAAGTTAAACATAGAGTTGTCATATAACCCAGCAAGTTTGCTCCTACATATACACTCAAAGCATTTCAAAACTTGTGTTCACACAAAATTTTATGTGATGTAATTTGGGTATGTAATGTACATCATGGGGACTATAGGTAACAATACTGTAATTATATATTTGAAAGTTGCTAAAGAGTAAATCTTTAAAGTTCTCATCACAAGAAAAAAAAGTTAACTATGAGGTGATTGATGGATGTTAACCAAACTTACTGTGGTAATCATTTCACAATACATCATGTATCAAATCATTACATTGTATATCTTAAAGTCATACAATGTTATATGTCAAAAGTATCTCAAAAAAACTGGGGAGAAAAGTATGTTCACACAAAATTTTTAACACAAATGTTCACAGTAGCATTATTCATCACAGTCAAAAAGTAGAAACAACTTGTCGGGGCGCCTGGGTAGCGCAGTCGTTAAAGCGACTGCCTTCCGCTCAGGGCATGATCCCGGGGTTGCGGGATCGAGTCCCACATCGGGCTCCTCGGCTGGGAGCCTGCTTCTTCCTCTCCCTCTCCCCTGCTGTNCCACAGTCAAAAAGTAGAAACAACTTGTCGGGGCGCCTGGGTAGCGCAGTCGTTAAAGCGACTGCCTTCGGCTCAGGGCGTGATCCCGGGGTTCCGGGATCGAGTCCCACATCGGGCTCCTCGGCTGGGAGCCTGCTTCTTCCTCTCCCTCTCCCCTGCTGTGTTCCCTCTCTCGCTGGCTGTCTCTCTGTCACATAAATGAATAAAATCTTTAAAAAAAAAAAAAAAGTAGAAACAACTCAAAATAGGTAATTTGATGAATGGATAAAATGAATGCAATATTCATGTAATGGAATAGCATTTGGCCATAAAAGGGAATGAAGTGCTGATAGATGTTATAATATGGATAAACCTTGAAAACATCATGCTAAGTAAAAGAAGCCAGGAGCAAAAGAACACATATAATTCTATGTACATGAAGTGTCCCAAATACGAAAATCCATACAGACAGAAAATAGATTGCTGGTTGTCAGGGTGAGAAAGAGGGATGAGGAGTGACAATAATGGGTACAGGGGTTCTTTTTGGGGTACTGAAAATGTTCTGGCAGCAGCTCTTTCTGCTCATGGGTCCTGTCCCCATACTTAAATAAAATCACCATTTTGCACCAAAACAGAAAAAAAGAAAATGTTCTGGAATTTTACAGCAGTGATGGTTGCACAACTTTGTGAATGTACAAAAAACCACTGAATTGTATTCTTTAAAAAGGTAAATTTTATATGTTATATCTCAATTACAAAAAGAGAGAAAGAAAGCAAAACATAAGATTTATCAAACATATAGAATCAAAGCTAGTATAGCAGAGGTAAATAATTGGAGGCAGTATTTCATAGAACTTGAAAAGGATGAATGTAAGAGTGAGGGGGGAAAAGAATCAGAAACTACTCTCATCCCCATCCTAATCTTAAGTCTTGGCATTTACCCATACTTTTTAAACCCAGAATATCAGAGGTCCCCAGGATCATGTCACAGTCTTATTTTCTTCAACATGGACAGCCTCATCCACTTCCATACCACACTGATGGCTCCCCACAACTCTCTTTCAGTCTTGACCTGCCTCCCAGTTCCAGGCTGTCGTTACCATGGCTATTTCTACCTGGCCACCCTGCAAACCTATCAAATTCATGCAACAGGTCCAACTCTGTCTTCCCCTTAATTTAAGAAAAAAAAGTCGGGGGGGGGGAGAAGATGGGAAGGAAGTGGAGGAAGAAAGGGAGGGGAGGAAGAAAGATTAATCTTAACAATTCTGAGTATGATATTGTGATATAATAAGAAATATATCTTTGGTCTCTGGCACTGGTTCCTGGCACAGAGCTCCTAAAACCCTTAGAATTTCCTAAGTGACTGAGAGGAGTATCTTGTTATTCCTAAGAAGCCCCTTTCAACCATACCCAAGCTTAAGCTAATAAGGAGGATGGAAGCTGGTTACCAGAGGAACCAACCAGGTGATTGGAACTTTCAGCCCCTTGACCTCCAGGGAGGGGAGAAGGGCTGGGAATTGAGCTCATCACCAATTACCAATGATTTAATCAACTGTGCCTACATAATAGAACTGCAGAAAACCCTAAATAAAAGGGTTCAGAGCTTCCAGGTTGAACACACTGAGGTGCTGGGAGGGTGGTACACTCAGAGAGGGCATGGAAGCTCTGTGCCCCTTCCCACATACCTTGCCCTATGCATCTCTTCCATTTGGTTGTTCCTGAGTTGTATCCTTCATATTAAATCGGAACAGTAAGTAAAGTACTTTCCTAGGTTGTGTGAGCCATTCTAGCAAATTATCAAACTCCAGGAGGGGGTTATGGAAACCCCCAATTTACAGATGGTCAGTTAGAAGCATAGGAGGCTGGGACCGAAGTAGCGTCCTATCTTGTGGGACTGAGCCCTTAACCTGTGTGGTCTGCATTAACTCCAGGTAGTGTTGTAAGTGCTGGGAGCAGAGAAACGACAGCTTTCCTTTACCTAATATCTTTATTAACAGCATTATCCCTCTAGTATTCCAAGAAAAATACCAGGTTCACCCCAGGAGGAGTGTGAGGAGTAAACCCTGACTTTCCTCTCTCCCTCGCTTTCCAAAAGCAAGGAGTCAATAATTCTTATCAACTCAATCAAAATAAGTATCTCAAGTATACAACCCTACATGGAATGTAAGCAGACATGAGATGAAGATAAAGATTCAACCTTCCTAAAATGAATAAAATCGAAATTAAAACATTGAGAAAATTTTTCCAAAAATTACTACTTTTTAAAGAATTTTAATACCTTGTGTTTTCAAATGTACAAATTTTGTATTCACATATGTTGTTGGTGACGGTGTATACTGATCAGCACAATTCTTCTGAAAAGCATATGATTACATAGTACTTATTAAATAACAAACAAAAGTACATTTTGACAAAATAGTTCTATTCCTAGCAATATATTCTAGGAGAATAAGCCAAAAATGTTAAAAAGGCTTGTGCACTCTTTGAGGTCGACGTGGTCACAACTGTAGTGGAGCTTGGGGTGCCGGCTCCTACTCCTGACTCCCTGCTAGCGGCCCTCCCTGAGGAACGATTCTGTCAGGAAGCTGAACTGCATCCATGACTCTTAAATACAACAGAAAGTCACCCCTGGAACCAGAGGTAGCGATTCACCAAACCAGAATTAACCCTAACCAGCCGGAACATAAAATCTCTGAAGAAGGTGTATGCTGACTTGATGAGAGGAGCAAAGGAAAAGAATCTCAAAATGAAAGGACCAGTCAGGTGCCTAACAAGACTCTGTGAATCACTGCTTAGAAAACTCCTTGGGGCGCCTGGGTGGCTCAGATGGTTAAGCGTCCAAGTCTTGATTTGGGCTCAGGTCATGATTTCAGAGTCGTGAGATCAAGCCCCATGTTGGGCTCCACACTAGACGTAGAACCTACTTAAGATTCCTCTCTCTCTCTTTCTCTCTCTCTCAATCTCTCCCCCCTCCTCTGCCCCTACTTCCCCCCCCAAAAAAAAAACATCAAAACAAACCAACAAAAAGACAAAAAAACTCTTTGTGGTGAAGGTACTAACACTTGCAATCTTTTTCAGATGAGGATTTATAAGTAACTCACTAACTTGCACAGTCCTGAGATTGTTAAACAGATTACTCCGTCAGCACTGAGCCAGGAATCAGGTTGAAGTCACCACTGCAGATACTTAAATTAACTACTTTCATAAATTATCAATTGTTGGGGTGCCTGGCTGGCTCAGTTGGCTAAGCATCTGCCTTCAGATCCCAGCATCCTGGGTCAGGCTCTCTGCTCAGTGGGGAGCTGGCTTCTCCCTCTCCCTCTGCAGTTCCCCCAGCTTGTGCATTCTTGCTCACTCTCTCACTTTCTCTCTCTCAACTAAATAAAATCTTAAGGAAAAAAAAATTATCAATTGTTTTTTAAAAAAACCTACATACATAAAATAAGTTCATTCAAGCAAACAACTGGGGGCAACCTAAAAGAGAATAATTAAATAGAATATATTCACTTGATTTACAAAATCCAGCAAAAAAATCATCATGACAACAAAATACCACCAAACTACATCCAGCAGCACATTAAAAGGATTATAATTTATACCATGATCGAGTGGGATTTATCCCAAGAATGCAAGGGTGGTTCAACATACAAAAATCAATCCGTGTAATATACCACATTAAAAGAATGAAGGGAAAAAGCCACATAATCATTTCAATTGATGCACAAAAAGCATTTGACAAAATCCAACACCCTTTCATGATAAAATCACTCAACAGCAAGGAATTAAAGGGAATTTCCTCAGGGCACCTGGGTGGTGGCTCAGTCAGTTAGGCATCTGCTTTCAGCTCAGGTCATGATCTCAGGGTCCTGGGACCAAGCCACAGATCAGACTCCCTGCTCAGCAGGGAGTCTGCTTCTCCCTCTGCCTCTCCCCACCCCGCTCGTGCTCTCTCTCTCTTTCTCAAATAAATAATTTTTTTAAAAATAAAGGGAATTTCCTCAACACGGTGAAGAGCATTTATAAAAAACCCACAACTAACATCTTACTCAATGGTAAAAGACTGAAAACTTTTCCCCCAGATGAGGAAGAAGACAAGGATGCACACTTTATACTTTTTAAAGATGTTATTAATTTGAGAGAGAGAGAGCATGAGCAGGGAGAGGGGGAGAGGGAAAGGGAAAGGGAGAAGCAGACTCCCTGCTGAGCAGGGAGCCTGACAGGGGGCTGGATCCCAGGACCCCAGGATCATGACCTGAGCCAAAGGCAGATGCTTAACCAACTGAGCCACCCAGGAGCCCCAAGGATGCCCACTTTAGTCACTTCTATTCAGCATAGTACTGGAAGTCCTAGCCACAGGAGCAAGAAAAATAAATAAAGGCAGGGGCGCCTGGGTGGCTCAGTTGTTAAGCATCTGCCTTTGGCTCAGGGTGTGATCCCGGCGTTCTGGGATCGAGCCCCACATCAGGCTCCTCTGCTGGGAGCCTGCTTCTTCCTCTCCCACTCCCCCTGCTTGTATTCCCTCTCTCGCTGACTGTCTCTCTCTCTGTCAGATAAATAAATAAAATCTTTAAAAAATAAATAAATAGGGGCGCCTGGGTGGCGGAGCGGTTAAGCGTCTGCCTTCGGCTCGGGGCGTGATCCCGGCGTTATGGGATCGAGCCCCACGTCAGGCTCCTCTGCTGTGAGCCTGCTTCTTCCTCTCCCACTCCCCCTGCTTGTGTTCCCTCTCTCGCTGGCTGTCTCTATCTCTGTCTTATAAAGAAATAAAAAATCTTAAAAAAAAATAAATAAATAAATAAATAAATAAATAAAGGCAATCAGATTGAAAAGGAATAAAACTATTCACAGATTACATGATCTTATATATAGAAAACCCTGAAGAATCCACAGGTGGCAGGGTACAAGATCAACACACAAAAATCAGCTGTAGTTGTATACCTTCACAATCAACACTCTGATGATAAAAATTTAAGAAAACAGGCTTTCTTACAGATATGGAAAAACTGATCACAAAATTCATACTGACTCTTGATCTTGGGGTCATGAGTTCAAGCACCATGTTGGGCACAGAGCTTATTCAAAGAAAAGAAAAGTAAGCAAGCAACGTGGTTATATTGTGAATGTATTTAATGTATTTAATGCCACTGAATTTATACTTAAAATGGTTAAAAAGGGGGACACCTAGCTGGCTCAGCTGATGCGTGCATGCAACTCTTGATCTCAGGGTTGTAAAGTTTGAGCCCCTCATTGGGTAGAGATTACTTAAAAACAAAATCTTAAAAAAAAAGGTTAAAATGGCGAATTTTACATTATGTATATTTTACCACAATTTAAACAGGGAGGGGTAGGTGGGAGAAGGGTGGTTTAAGTGATAGTGTAGAGAATGGACGGGGTGGAGGAGAGATGAGTGGAAAGCCCACAGATGCTCAGCTGCATACACCTGAGAAGCAATAAAAGCCAATCCAAGACAGGGACAGTGGGGAAGGAAAGATGAGCGAGCCCCGAGAATAAAATAAGAGAGTGAGAGACACAGAGAAAGACTGATTCCTAGGTTTATAGCTAAAAAACTTAGAGGAAACAGCAATGTGACAAATAAGCTAACAGTATCAATTTTAGGCATATGAGTTTGAGAGATGAATAAGAGATGACCAGCTGGCAAAATAAGCATAAACAGGTATGTGTATCAGCAGAGAAAGTTTTGAAGCTATAGTTTTTATTTTGAAGGTCCGGGTTCAAGGCAGTAAAAAAAGCTCAGGAAGACGGTTGCTCACTGAAGCTGAAAAGGTAACATACTAAATTCTAGAGATCATGAACCATCATTTAAAGGGCAGAGAGGAGGCCAAGTGGTGGATGGAGGGCCAAGGGAATGAAGACACAAATGCCAAGAGGGAGAGAATTTCAGGAGAGAGTGGTTCAACAGTGTCAAAATCCTGCTGAGAGATCCAGCTATGTGAACTGCAGGAATATTATTATTAAGCAGTTCCAAAAAAGTTCTGCTAATGCTGTCTGGGCCTACTCCTATGTTATGTGGTATACACTGTGCAGTAAAAAATGCTGGGGAAAATTCCTAAGGAATCCACTTAAAAAACTACTAGAATAAACAAGTTCAGCAAGGTTGCAAGATACAAGATCAATATTTTAAATTTAATTTCTATACACTTGCAATGAGCAATCTGAAAATGAAAGTTAGGAAACAATTCCATTTATAATAGCATCAAAAGGAATGAATTACTTAGGAATAAATTTAACAAAAGAAGTGTAAAACCTATATCTGAAAACTACAAAACATTGTTATTCTTTAATTTAGGAATTAAAGAAGATCTAAACAAATGGAAAGACATCCCATATTCATAGATCAGACGAATAATGTTAAGATGGCAATACTCTCCAAATTAATCTACAAATTCAATGCAATCTCTATCAAAATCCCAGTTGCCCTCCTTGTAGATATTGACAAATTAATCCTAAAATTCATATGGAAATTCAAGGAACCCCGAAAGCCAAAACAATTTTGAGGAAGAACAAGGCTGGAGAACTCATACTTGCTGATTCCAAAATTACTACAAATCTACAGTATAGCAATCAAGACAGTGTAGTCAGTGGCACACAAACAGATACACAGATCAGTGGAATAGAATTAAGAGGGGGTTTTTGGTTTGTTTTTGTTTGCTTGTTTAAGTAGACTCCATAACCAGCATGAAGCCCAACACAGGGCTTGAACTCACAACCCTGAGGTCAAGAACTGAGCTAAAATCAAGAGTCAGGCGCTTAACCAACTGAGCCACCTAGGCGCCCCTAGAACTCTTAATGCACTGCTGGTTAGAATGTAAAATGGTGCAGCCATTTGTGGAAAACAATCTGGCAGCTCCTCAAAAGGTTAAAAATAGAGTTACCACATGGTCAAACAATTCTACTCCTACATATATATACCAAAGAGAAATGAAAACATACATCCACATGAAAACCAGTACACATGAATATTCAAAGCAACATTATTCATAATGGCATGAATTATGTGAAAGTGAAAACAACCTAAATGTCCATCAGGTGATGACTGGATAAACAAAATCAGTATATCCATACATGGAATAGTACTCAGCAACAAAAAGGAGTAACCTATTAATATATGCTACAACATTGATGAACTTTGAAAACATTATGCTAAGCAAAAGAAGCCAAGGGCAAAAGACCATATACTATATGATTCTATTTATATGAAATGTCCACAATAGGCAAATCTATAAACAGAAAGCACATTAGAGGGGAATGGGGGTGTTGGCATTGATGGCTAGTATATGAGGTTGTTTTGGGGGTGATGAAAATTGATTGTTCTAAAATTGTGGTGATGGTTGCACATATCTGTGAATATAAAAAAACCACTGAATTATACACTTTAAATGAGTGAATTATATAGTATGTGAGTTATAGTCCACAAAGCTATTACTATATATATATATATATGTATGTATGTATGTATATATGTATATGTGTGTGTACACATATATATGCTGGGAGATCCACAGGTATAAATGTTTTATGGTAAGTACAGAAGTGAATCAAGTCTGGATGCCAATTTATTGTTCTCATGAGGATGCAGTTACAGTAACTTATTAAGAATAAGTCTGAAGTCTTCAGGCTTTCCCAAGAATTAAATACTCATTACCATACTTCATACTTGGTGTGCTGTTTGACATCGAAACATTGTTATTAAAACCAATAACAGCTAGTAACTTATTTGAGTGTTTCAAATAGCATACAATTTTACAAACTGAACTGGTGGTTAGCCATACTAAACAAAATCTCCATTGCTATAAACAGATCCAACTCTACACATCCTAGTTCTTATTTTAGGTATTCTGGGCTTATTAATGTTCCTAATCACTGAATATGTAATGTATATTTTTCTGGTCTTTTAAAAAATTGTGATAAAATATACATAAAACTTACCATTTTAACTATTTGAGTGTACAGCTCATGGCATTAAGTACATCCACAGTGTTGTGCAACCGTCACACCTATCCAATTTCAGAACTTTTTTATCATCCCAAACAGAAACTCTACACCCATTAAACAATAACACTCCATTACCAGCTCCAGTTAACCTCTATCCTACTTTCTGTCTCTATGAATTCACCTATTTTGGGTATCTCATGTAAGTGGAATCATGTATTTGTCTTTTGGTGTCTGGCATATTGCACTAGCATAATGTGTTCGTGGTTCATCCACGTTGTAGCATGTATTAGAATTTTATTCCTTTTAAAGGATGAATAGCATTTCATGGTATGTATATACCACAATTTATTTATCCATTCACCTGCTGATGGGACATGGGTTGTTTCCACCTTTTGGCTACCATGAATAATGCTGCAGTGAACACTGACATGTAACTATATGTTTGACTCCCCACTTTCAATTCTTTGGGACATATACATAGCTGTGAAATTGCTCAATCATACGGTAATTCTATATTTAACTTTTTGAGGACCCACCAAATTGTTTTCTACAGCAGCTAGACCCTTTTACATTCCCACCAGCAATGAACAAAGGCTCCCACTTCTCTACATTCTTACTGACACTTGCAATTTTTTTTCATAATAGCCATCCTCATGGGTGTGAAGTGATATCTCATTGTGTGCAATGTATTTTTAGTCTATTATCTGTAAATAGAAGTTCACCTTGTGTTGATTTCTATAATTATACGTAGCACAGCCACGTTAGAGACATAAACAACAAATATTTACATGCCAATAAAATAAAGCACAGGGTTACAAAGATTTAAGTTAACTCAATTTTGAAAAAGATATAAAAGATGACAAAAAATGTAGATATAACACAAACCTGTAAACTCCATTTTACTCATCTAGGACTAATTTCTAAAATACTAATACGTGTACACAAAAATTTCACAAAGCATTTGTGATTTATAGATATGACAGTGAAATAAATGTAGGAGTCACTCCTGAAATAAAACTTTTTGAGACACATTTATCCCTGGGAGATCACTGTCACTGTCCCCATTTTAAAGATGAGCGAATCTGAAATCAAACAGGTTTAACCACTTGTCTTAGACCACAGAGCAAATCTGTGGAAGAGATTTGGAAAATACCAATTTGATTTCTAGGCTTAAGGTGAAAATCTCATAACTGAATGTGCAAAAAGTCAAAGAAACACTGAGAACCATTTCTACTGTTGACGGTGAATAAACTATGGGAAGCTGTCCACAACACTGAACTTACAACCTCCAACAGCAATGACCAATGATTAACTCCTTGCTAGCGGACCTGAATGTGGATTCGACTCAGAACTACTTTGTGTTTTTTTCCAGTATGCTCTAATAACACTAAGTCTCTAACTTTGTCTCTGTTTTCATCGTTCTGTTAAATTTTGACGGTTGAAAAGTAGGATAATTCTACTGTTAATTGACAAAACCTATGTTGAAGCAACCGAGGAAAATGGGATTGTTTTTTGACAACCTTGCTTAAATCAGATATAGAAACTGTTACTCGTTTTTTTTCCCTGCACCCTATATGCTCAACAAGTTACCGTTTACCCTCACCAAACTTGATTCAATCGTTTTAGCGAATTTGAAATATATATTACATATATTTTAAGAAATATTTTAAGAAATTTTAAGAAATAGTAAGAATATTTTAAGAAATCCATGTCCAGTTATGCAGAGGTGAAATAACCTGACTGGGATTTCCTTTAAAATACTTCAGCAAAGCAAAGAAAAAAAGGAGAGATGAAACATTTGTGACTGTTTGACAGATATTTAAACTGCTGAATGTGGATGATGATATATAAGGGTTCGTTTCACCTATTCTCACTCTACTTTCGCCTGTGCTTAAAGTTTTCACCATAACTTTTCACAAAATGAATGATTTCCAAACAAAGTTACCGTCCTGGTTATTAAAGATGAGTCGGTGGTTGTAAGCGTCCTTGTCTTCGGAACCAAACCCGGCGAAGGGTCCCCCAGCAGAGGCGAGGCCGACGTGGGCTCCGCGCCACCACGCGGGCCGAAGGCGCGCACGTTTTCTCCCAGGCTGAATCCGACAACTCACTCGGTGCGCTCCCGGGCTCGGAGGACCCCCGAGCTCAGCTGGGAAGTGGCGCACGCGGGGCTCACGCCCGCGGCTCGGGAAACCCCGACACGGGGAACCCCGACAAACTCCGCTCGAGAGCTCCAAGGTCCTGGCCCAGTATGGTCGGCCCCCGCAGCCCCTCTAAGACCGCTGGAGACCCCTGCACCGCCCCTTTCGTCCCCCCACCGCGAACGTCGGCCCAGCCCGCCGCCTACCGTCCAGGTCCTCGTCGTCCTCCGACTCGGTGTCCGCCTTCGCGTCGGCGACCAGGCCAGGGCCGAGCTCCAGAGCCTGGGAGCCGGAAGGAGGGGCGGCAGGCGGGCTGGCGGGTTGCGAGCGGGCCTCGCGCAGGCGGGTGAAGTAGTCCACCGCGAAGTCGACGAGGTCGGGCGGCTGCTGCCGCAGCACCTCCACCGTGTAGCCCTGCAGCAGCTCCGTGAGCCCCGGCGGGATCTGGATGTGGCTCATGCCGGCGGCGGCCGCGAGGACAGGCGGGTCCGGGCCGCCGGCGGCCACTGCCTCCGCGCTCCCTCACGCCGGTCTCTCGCCCGGCACCCGCGAGGTCTCCTCCCGCGCGACCCGGCTCTGGCCTTCCCTGCGCCGCGCCGCCCTTCGGCCGGGTGTGCGTTTTCGGTGCGCGCCCCCGCCGACCGCCGGCCCCCAGTGCGCGTGCGCCGCTGGGCCGCCCGCCGGTTTTGTGCGGTCCGGGGTAGAATCGCGGGGTAGAATCGCCGGTCTACCCGCTGAAGGGAGTCGTCAGTGCTTCCCACCTAGTCCCGACGACCTTTCACATATTGTTTCAACATTCGCTAAGAGCCTCCTGTTTGCCAACACTTGGTAGGCTCCAGGGACACAGCCTAGAGTTAGATACACGCCTGGCACACACATTACAACCTCAGTGTGTCTCTGGCTGCCGTGGAGAGCAAGAGCGCCCACTTTAGGGGGTGACATTCAAGCTGACTCCGAGGCCTGGACAGGATCCGACTACAGGAAAATCTTGAGAAAAGCCATCTGAACATAGAGGACAGCAAGAGCAAAGGGTTGGTAAAAAGTCAGGACCACCCTGATCCCGGGGTGGAATGGTGGCATGATGATAGGGCCCTCAGAAGTCTGGCAGGAGGTCTGTGATACGTCAAACGGGGTAGGTGTGGTAGATAGTCAGAGTTTCAGTGACATAGTAATTTGGGAGCCACACGCAGAGAAATAAACCTGAAAGAGTCACTAGGCAAAACATGTACACTGAGAAACTGGAATAAGGAACAGAGCAGAAACCACCTGTGTCTCTTCCTTCTCTTGAGCACTCCCACCAGGATTCTGCACGCCTCTTCTCTTCCCACACTCCACCCTGGGTCCATACTGGTGGTGCTGAGCAGACTACAAGGCACTGTTATCCTTTGCCCCTAGGGAGGGGGCATAGGTGAACTGGAGAGGCTAGGCTATTTCTCAAGTTGCCCCCTTCACCCACACCAGATCGGAAGGGAATAGAAAAAGGTGATTGTCCTGGGTCACAGTGTTGACGAAAGGCCCAGTGGGCATAGGGCAGAATCCTGCCTCTCCTTCCTGGGTCCAGACAGAAAGTGATGAGCTGTAGGCTTGGGAACCTCCAAGGAATTTGGGATGGTTAAGCTCCACCTGGTAATTACCCAGTATTAATTAAAATCAGCACTAAGGCCTCTCATATTGGTTTGGCACACAGCCAGGAGTTCAGTGCTGCTGGGAACTGAGTTTCTGGAAACAGGAGCAACAGATCCCCGCTGGTACAGAAGCCATCCACGGTCTAGGCCAGGCAAGCTTGTGATTCCAAACAGCAGTGTCTCCCTGGACAAGTTCCTTGACCCCAGGGGGAGGTCTTATGCAATTTACTTTGTGAAAGCAGAGATAGCGTCCAACTTTTTCCTGCTGGGTCCTTACTACATACTGTTGGAGAAGGTTTACTGAATGAATGAATGAATGAATGAATGAATGAATGAATGAATGCTTCCACACAGCAAGTGGAGTGAAATTGCTCTCCTGACCCCTGTCTCAGAACTAGGATACTTTTCTTTAAAGTGTGTTTCTGATCTCAGCCTATGAACACTTCACTAAGGATGGGCAGTAAGAAGCTAATGAGGCGGGGTTCATCAACTCCTCTGCTCTTGAGTAGACTGACCCTTCCAAGGAGTCAGCCCATACCCAGAAAACCTGGGTGTCACTCCCACTGCACCACCACACCTGAGGATCTTCCTACTTCAAACAATCCTACAACCAACCCTTTGGAAAGGCAAATTCACAACTCCACTCCCTAGCTTGCTCATTCTTCAGGTTTTATATGTTTTAAAAGGGGACAGGTGCCTGTACAGTTAGGACTCTCACCTCAACTTCCAAATAAGATAGAGGAAGGCTACTCTAGGGCTGATGACAGAGCTGGGTGTGGGCAGGTTCTCCCAGTCATTCCAAGGAAACTCCATCAGCCTCTGCCAGGAGTAGGCTGGTTTGCTGTCAATTGCCCCAAGGCTTGGCCATCCGTCCATCCACCAAATATGACATTCAAAGGGCATCTTTGGACCTGGAGGGAATGAGGGCCACAGAAAGCAGGAACCCCACAGCTGTTCCTAACCTGTCTCCACAGACCAGCCTGAGAGTAAGGATGGACAGCCAGCCTCCAGGCCCTACATGGCTCCCCTCCCTAGCACCTGGTCCAAGAGCAGGGATCCATCTCTGCCCCTTCTGGGAAGCCCTTCTGTTGCAAGTGGAATCCCAAGGGCCTTCATGAATGCCCAGTTGAGCTGGGCAAGGAAGAGTGCCCTAAAGCAAGAGAGAATACCAAGGCCCTGAATCCCACATCTTCTACCCTTACCCTCCTAGGATTCAAGACTGCATTCAAGCCTGTCCAGCTACACCACTAGAGGTTACCATGGCAACCAAACCTACAGGCAGCAGGTAACCGGGAAACACCTACCAACAGTTAAGTGATGGTGGGGGAAAAGGCAAAAACAGAGACCCTCAAAAGCAAGAGAAATACAGAGGCTGTGGGAGAGAAGAGGAGGCCCCAGAGCACTGACAGGTGCTCAGCTCCATGCTCCAGTCCTAGGAGTCACTACCCAGCAGGCAGTCAAATCTTGCACAGACTGCCACACCACCAACCAGAGGCAGACATGAACACAACGGTGCCGATTCTCAGAGATGTTTACAACTATGGATCACAGTAACACAGGCGGGGCACATGTTTAGCCTGACAGCAGTGGGTCTGGTGAAAATGAACATGGGTAGGGTACCAACTACTATTTCCAATGAAACAGTGGATTTCATGTACTCTTGATAGGTTTATTATTTAAAAGGGTTTTTTTTCTCTTTCCAAGGAGAAGGGAAACACCCGAACTCCCTCAGACCCCTCTGGAAGCCTGCTCTTGGCCCAGATCTCCCAGTTTATACACCTTCTGCCCTCTGATACCCTCTGTCTACTAGGGATGGGGGAGTGGACTCAGTCCAAGCAGCAATACCTCCCTCTTCTCTGCCCAAAAGGGATCTCTAAGGGACTCCAGTCCCCTACCTGTCTCCTGGAACCTATTGGTCATCTGACCACCCCTGCATCCTATCTCCTCTGGTCCAGTCTTCCCAGCTCATTTAGTGTCTACCACCATCAGTCTATTTTGCCTTAGAAGTGTTTATGAGCCTCTTGGACAGGAAGGCTTGGGGAAGTGGGCTACATTTTCTCTGTCATCACCCAAGCTGTCCTTCAGCCTCTATAATGCCTCTCTCATGCATTCACTGCCTTTGGTCCAGGAAGTCTGCTGTATTTTAATAAGTGTCCATGCCCCAGGGAGCAGTTAATTCCCAGGCCACCTGTTTCTACACCTGTGAACCACCCCCTCCCCAGGACACTGAGTCCCAAGAAAGTGTCAGTTTCTGCGGATCTTGGGTCAGCCTCAGAGACCCCTCAAGGCAAGGACAGAGCCAGGGAAGCAAGGGAGAGCCTGGCTAGAGAGCCACAGGCCTATATGCTCACCAGAGCAGAGAAAGCAGAAAAGAGAGCCCTCAGGGAACACCTAGCCCTGGGGCTTTCCCAGTGCCTGTTGGGACTCTGTGCTACCTGTGGCCTGACTCATAGGCCAGTTGCCAGGCTTTGACCCTGTAGTACAGACAGGCCTCCTGGACCTTGGGTCAAGCAGCCCCAGGACAGCCTCTGATAGTATCACAAGCCTTTCTTCAGGCCTGTGGACACCCAGGCATCACTCTATTATCTGCACTCTATTATCAATCTGTCAATGCTCTTGGCAGATCAGCTTACCCTGTCTGAGCACTGGCTTCCACATCTGAAAGCGTGGGTAAAAATCCCTGCCCACTAAACATTGAGTTATATGGGGATGAAGAATTAAGAATGAACCATTGGAAAGTTAGAAAGGGCATAGGGAGTTCCAGCCTCGAAAGAACTATAGGGCTGTGGAGATGGTATGACCTTACAGCAGAAATGGCGCTACTGTTGCTTCTAATAGGCTTGTTGCAACATCCCACTGTCTGCCCCTCACCTTTGACCCAGTTATACTCTTCTCTGTGCTTGGGTGAGGCTGTTATCACCGGCTGGTTGTTTTAACACCTGCTGTCTGGCTTCTACTTAATGCTGTCTGTGACAGAGAAATTGCTGAGGAGGGCCCGTCTTTCCCCCACGCTTACCCCCATCAGGGAGAGAAGAGATGTATCAGAAACAGGTGGCATTTCAAAGTGGATCATAAAAAGGAAGTGCCAGCCAGGAGGGAGTTACTCACCATCTGCTCTGCTCCCTTCACAAATATGTCTCCTGGGGCTTCCCTATTTGACTTAGCACCTATTGAACAACCAAAGGAGTAGAAGAATCTACCACCACTGACATCAAGGAACCAAAACATTCCATTTTAAAATGGAAGCTGTTTCAAAGGGCAAATTCTCCAGAAGCACAGACTGTGAAAGTGATCCTGAGCCATGAGAATGGCTGTCACTTGGCTGGAATGCAAATGCACTCACGGGGGCTTGCAGGCAAAGGCTGAGGTTGCAGGATTATCTCAAGGACAGGGTGCTGCCAAGAAGAGCTTCAGGAAACACATATGTGGCCTTCTCCAAACCAGTGAGAGATTAAATAAAGACATCCTGCAGCATGAGAGGGCAGGCATAACACTGAATTATCTTCCTAGGCAGAGGGCACACAATTTGCATCTCTAAACGATGTTTTTTTATTATTGTTTTTGTTTTTACTTGACCATAATTCCTTTCTGGTCACTCAAAAACATCTTCCCAGGAATAAAGTATCCTTCCTTAAACCCCCAAATCTTCAGCTTCCTGCTGGGCTGACCACGCCCACTCCCAGATGGGGGTAGGTCCCTGCCACCTCACCCTCTTATGCAGAGTGATGGCGCTAAAGCCAAAGTCCAAGGGTCTCTGTGCAGCTGCGGCAGGGTGGGACGTGCTAGCAGAACTATAACTGTGACCACCAGATGGGACAATGCCAGAGAAGCCCAGCTCCAGTAGCCTCGCCAGCCACCAGACAAGGACAAATTAACCTGTCTCCCTTACCTCCTCTGGATGTACCTGGGCATCATCAATAGCCTAATTAGCAAAACCCGGCTGGTGACATCAGATCACAGTGACTCCCAAACTCACATGATAAGTCAGGATTGCTTTTGGCTTTTAGAACAATCAACTCTGTTAGCTCAGGGGAGAGAGGTGAAAGAATGAAGGGAAGGGCTGCAGACTTGTATGGAGGGCTATGGGAACAGTTAGCAATCAGGGGCGCCTGGGTGGCTCAGTCATTGGGCGTCTGCCTTCGGCTCAGGGCGTGATCCTGGAGTTCTGGGATCAAGCCCCGCATCAGGCTTCTCTGCTTGGAGCCTGCTTCTTCCTCTCCCACTCCCCCTGCTTGTGTTCCCTCTCTCGCTGGCTGTCTCCCTGTCAGATAAATAAATAAAATCTTTAAAAAAAAACAAAACAAAACAGTTAGCAATCAAACCCCACCTCTACCCCATCCACTTCCCTTCCCCATCAGGCAGCTGCTGCTAGGACGGTCAGGGAAGGCTGGGCTAGCCAAAACTTCCTCCTCTTTCTCCTGAAGTCCCTGCCTGAGGCCACGAAAGAAGGATACCAGATCCCTGACAGCCTCCACCAAGGCCACAGGCTGCCTGCTGAAATGACCCAGAATCAAAATAATTTCACACAATGCAAAAATTAGAAACAATGCTTATTGTTTCCTGTTAAAATAGGGTGCTCTCATGAGAAAAGAGTGTGTGAAAAGAGCCTTTCCTACACCCCAGGCTTTGTCACTTATCTCAGCAGGCTAGGACTGTTGATTCAAAACCCTCCTCGCTGTGTAGGAGGGAAAGCTCTCCATCTACTCCTGGGAAATTAGGCTACTGTAGTTTTAGTTTTGATTGCTTGCATGCATTTAAAAAGAAAAATCAACCGACTGTTAACAGGCTATCTCCCCCTCCCCCTAGGCACATTTGCTCAGCCCACTTGGACAGAGAGATGTGGACCTCAAGTCCACATCCCCATGTGCAGGCCAGGATTAAGTGATACCCTGGAAATCTGGTGGATGTTCTTAGGTAGGGATCAAAGAAAACACCAGCTCTTGGTCAGCTGGTTGAAACATGCATAGTGTCTCCAGTGAGAAGCTGAGATTCCCTCTTTCTCGAGTATTTTGGGTGTAGTAGGGCCTGTAGTTAACCAGTAGATAGTTCTCTGACCATAGGTAGTATCTGGTCTAGAAGCTACTTACTCCACCTCCAAATCCTCTTGAGATCCCATAAATTGACATGAGTAAATTCAAGTTTCAAAATGGCACACCAAGTTATACCAGGTAGATGATGTCATTAAGGCAATGGTCTCAACAAGTGCATGTACAGAGCTGTGATCCCACCATTCCCCTCCCTTTGCCTTTCAGGACTGCCTAGTCCTGCCCACTGCTCCTCCTCCGTGATAGCTTCCATCATCCAGAAGCCTCGAGCAGCCTTCAGCCTCACAAGTTGGGGGTGGCCCAATTAAGGAACTTCATGGCAACTTCAAAGCCAAGGAAACAGGCCTGAGAAAGGATTAGAAGGAAGAAAAAAGCTAGCAGGAGTTGTGACTATCACAGAGACCCCAGCACCACGCTTGGCTGACCGTGTCAGGACCAGAACCCTTCCCTAACTTCATCAGAACCCCTTCCCAACTTCATTCCCACCCCAGGTCAGGGAATCAGGCTGTGCTTTCATATTCCTGAGGGGGAAGAAAATCCATGTCTCACAACTACCCATTTCTGATGACCAAGTCAGGAGATCAAAGGGGCCCCTCGTGGGGCACCTGAATGGCTCAGATGGTTGAGCGTCTGCCTTGGGCTTGGGTTGTGATCTCGAAATCCTGGGATCAAGCCCCAAGTGGGGCTCCCAGCTCATCAGGGAGTCTGCTTCTCCCTCCCCCTCTCTCCCTGCTTGTGCTCTCTCTTTCTCTCTCTAATGAATAAATAAAATCTTAAAAAAAAAAAAAAGCCCCTCCCCTCAAAGAATCCCAAAAACAACCCCTCCTGAAGCTTCAGGAAAAGAAGGAAATAAGGAGGCTCTGGCTGACGCTGGGATTTGGAGAAAATTGAGCTCCCAGTCCAATCCTAGTAACAAGCAAATTCAGCCCACCTATACCTTGGACCCTGCTCTAAGCCCTGAAGGGAAAGCATAGCCCCTGCCTTCCACTTACCGCATTGGCTGGAAAGGCTCGGATCATCACTGCATTGAACCCCTTATACAAGGATGTGACTCCTTCATTCCGGATCAGCTCTCTCAGTACATCTCTGAAACCATTAGGATATTTTCCAGGAGGTGCTGTGGGTGGAATCCAACTGTTAAGGCTTTAGGAAGCTTCCTGACCTGCCTATGGTGACCCACATGGGGACAATTCTGTAGTCAAGTCTTCCTGCAGGGTCACCGCATCAGGAAGAGGACACCCTCCTGGTCATCTGGGACCAGTCCACAGACAACACAGTTCACTTTGGGATAAACAGACACAATGTCTGGATAACTGATGCTGAGGGAGTGGAGAAGAAGAATGAAGAATATAATAGTCCTTCTGCTCCTGTGAAGGCAGCAGAGTTGATCTGACTGCTTATCTCACTTATTTTGTGTTTTGGCCAACAGGAAATGAGTCTAGGGTTCCTAGGACACAAATGACTGCAAGGGAAAACGTTGATCAGACAGATGCTGGGTGCTGCTGTGAACAGTGGGTATCTCTAGGGCCCTAAGAGCTCTGCACCCCAGGAGCAGCCAGTTCTGGTACCCACTCCACCCCCATCTACCCCACTACCTTCCACTAACCAGTCTGGAAGCGGGACTTGAGCACGTCCGGGGGGATTGCCACAGCCCAGTTGAAGATCCCTGCGATGCCCCCAGCCACCAGGATCCGAGGTACACTGAGCTCACTGACACTGCAGAATACCAACCGCAGTGCCAGTCAGACAAAGGCTGTGAGCGAGGCATTCAGACCATCCCTCCCGTGGCAGATGGGGCAGTTACAGAGAGGGAGAAACTGGCCAGAGGGAGGAGGTCCAAGGCCAGGGCTCCTGTGACATGGTAGCTGCCACTCCTTGGAGGAGGGGTCATGAATTTGTTTCATGTACTTGCCCTAGCAGGTGAGGTACAGAGTAAGCAGTGTTAGCTGGGTCTCAGCAGCAAGGAGAGGAAAGTGGACATGGAACCAGAAGCAAGCCCCACTCTGCCTTTAGACCCACTCACAGTACAGGGCAACCAACCCATGACCGAGCAAAATGGCCTCTGAGTTCTTCTGTTCTCCTTACCTCTTTCCCTCTGGTGTGAGGATATTTTTCAGCCACTCATATGTCATGAAATACATCCCGCTGGCTGGAACATCTGTGAGGGGCAAGAAAGAAGCGAAGTAAAAGATATAAAATCCTCAGGGATTTCTAGAACTTAGAAGAGCCAAGCTTGGGGCTGGCCCTTTCAAGGTTTCCTAGGAAGTTCCTCAGCAGCACCTTGTGTTTGCAGTAATCACTTTACAGTAACTGGATGCTGCTTTGGGGCAAGTGCTGGTGTGAGGGAGCACGCATGACATCATTTCACCTTCAAAGTCCCCTCTGAGTGGTCCCCACGGGCATGCCCACTCCAGGTTACAACTACAGCTAGCCTCTGGCCTTCCTCCAAGCTGCCATGTCAGGACAGGCGTGAGGCTGTGTCTGCCTCTCCTATTGCCACCCCAGCAGGACATGCGTCTCGAAACCAGGGAAAGCCCCACTGTCCTTAGTCACTCTTTCCTCCCACTTACCCTTCCAGCCACGATTTCTATCTACTTGCCACTCCCCTGTAACTGCCACTGTCTTTGACTTGCATCCCTGAGGGCCAGCCTGCCAGAAGGATAGAGGTCCTCCCATCCTCATTTGTGACCATGATGGCCAGGGGTGAGACTGCCTAAAAAAACAGGACACACCATGCCAGCCTTGTCAGAAGTGTAGCTCGTATAGTGCCAAGGCTAATCTGGGGATCCAGGTAAGACCTTCTGTGGCAAATCCACCTCAGGTGAGAGCCCCCCCACCCCTGGCAAGGTGACCTCAGGTGGAGAACCTAAAAGGTTACCTCGCATGAGGGTGAGTACTGTCCCTTTGTAGATGCCTCGAATCCCAGATTCCTGGTATAGCTTCTTTGCACAGTCCAACGCCCCGGTGTACTTGGTTTCTCCTGAAGAAGCCTGAATCTGAGAGGGAGGGAAAAAGCCATCAAGTCAGTAGCAGCAACATCAAAGTCAACAGACTCAGCAGGTTACAGAAGATTACAAAGTGAGTGTGGAAGTGGCCATTAGGATTAGACCAATGAAAAACTTGACTGTCTAACTGATAGTTATTTGGAACATAGAATATTGGTGGAAATCACTAGGAAATAAGGTTAAATGAAAATATCACAAAGTATGTACATACTGACAAGAAAAAAGTCAGCAGAGGATTTGGAAAATAAGTGGAGAAACTCTCTCCAATATAAGAGCATTCCCAATAAAGCTAGTTGGAAGGTCATTCACTTATTCCTTCAACAAATACCCACTGAGTACCAAATCCATTCCAAGCTTTCACTGATCCTAAAGCTCGGTTAAGGAAAGATGAACAGGAAATGGCTGTGCAGAGCTCTAAGTGCCAGAACAGAGATCCTGTGCAGAGCCAGGGGAGGGCCAAGGAGAGGCCCCCATACCAGTCTCAGGGATCCAGGGCCTAAGAGACAAGAGCTTGAGTAAAGCAGTTAGGAGTAATCCCAGAAAAGATCTGAGAGAAAGAACCCCATGCAAGATCCACATCAAGCACAGAGCCAAGAAGAATCCTAGCACACAGAGGCATCAACCAAAGAATAATTAAAGCTGAAGAGTTAAGCTTTAACAGTCCCAAGGAGAAACATGAAATAAACATGTAAGTCCAATAATTTTCTTACATACCAGCAATAACAACCTGAAAATAATGGGAAAGAATCCTCTTCTAAATAGCAATAAGGGGCGCCTGGGTGGCACAGCGGTTAAGCGTCTGCCTTCGGCTCAGGGCGTGATCCTGGCGTTACGGGATCGAGCCCCACATCAGGCTCCTCCGCTATGAGCCTGCTTCTTCCTCTCCCACTCCCCCTGCTTGTGTTCCCTCTCTCGCTGGCTGTCTCTATCTCTGTCGAATAAATAAAATCTTTAAAAAAAAAAATAAATAAATAAAATAAATAAATAAAAATAATTAATTTAAGACAACGTCAATCAAGTAGTAATAGCTTTTTAAAATATGACTGCCCCAAATGATCTGGGCGCACGTAAACCTGGTATGTCTAAGGAATAGCAAGGAGACCCACGTGACCAGGGGACACTGGAGCTGACTCACAGTGACGTGGGGGGCCAAAGAAGATTGGTATGGAATTGACATATTATTATGAGAATCTTCTCACTGTTACGTGATGAAGGTGACCTGGAGCAATGTGGCTGCAAAAGGCGGGATGAGAAGGGATAGACTTGGGATATGTTGAAAGCAAGCTTAACTATTCAACAAATGGGATATGTACAGTGAGAGAAAGAGAGGAATCTAGGATGACTCCTGGGCTTTAGAGTTGAGCAACTAGAAAGATGGTGTTGCCACCAACTGAGCTGCAGAAGGCTGTAGGTGGAGCCGTGATTGGGGAAGACCAGGAGTTCATTTTCGCACATGGTGACACTGAGGTACCTATTAGCATCCAAATGCTAGTCTGGAGTGCAGGAAAAGCCTGAGTTGGAAATATAAATTCTTCCTGCTAAAGTGCAACAAAAAACTCTAGATGTTGTTTTTTTTTTTTTCGGTGTAAAAAAGGTAGTTATATTAAAGCATGGGGACAGGACCCATGGGCAGAAAGAGCTGCCAAAAACCCTAGATGTTATTCTTAAAGCAAACATGAGAAGACTCTGAAAGTTTGGAGAAAAAGAAAGACTGGCTAGGGGCCTTTGAACTTGAGGAATGATATGGTGGTGAGTTCCTTGGATTTTCTTTCTGATATATCTCAGACCTGGAGCTGAGAAAGCTGGCAATGCAGGAATGCCAGCAAGCATAGACCAAAAAGAAGCCCCAGCAAAAGCCTGTGTTCTCTAGACAAACGACCAGGAAAGGGACAGCTTAGAAAGATAAAAAATTTTTAGACAATAAACACTCTACTCCAACCATATACCATTAAAAAAAAAAAAAACCCACCTGGGGCCTCACTCCCATCCACACCCAGCAAACACCAAGTGGGGAGCTTAGACTTCCATCCTTGCAGGGCTCTAAAAAGGCACCTACCATGCTGCCAGGGTGGAGTACGAGAAGGCCAGGTAGGGAACTAGGACTTTCATCCCTGACAGCCGGTAACCAGCACCCTCCTATCCTACGGGGTCAGTGGAGATGCTGGAACTCCCACACCCACCCAGCAGTAAAAAGAAGTGCCCCACCCTGAGGTGCCAACAGAGGCCAAGTGGGAAACCTAGACTTCTATCTCCACCTGGCAGTAACAAGGCAGCATCCTTCCCTTTCCTGATGGAAGAGTCAGAGAAAGCCCGCTAAAATAGAAAGTTTAAATAAGACCCACAGTTTCAACATAATACGCAAATAACCAGGTTTCGATTGAAAATCACCCATCATACCCCAAACCAGGTAGATCTCAAACTGAAAGGAAAAAGACAAGCAACAGATGACAACATCAAGACAACAGAGATGTCATTATTATCTGACAAAGTTTTGTTTTGTTTTCTTTGCGTTTTTGTTTATATGACAAAGATTTTAAAGCAGCCATGGTAAAAATCCTTCAATAAGTAATTATAAATATGCTTGAAACAGACAAAAATATAGAAAGCCACAGCAAAGAAATAAAGTCTCAGCACAGAAATAGAAGATGTAAGGAGAACCAAATGGAAACCATACAACTGAAAAATACAACTGGGAAAAGGAAAGGAAAGGAAAGGAAAGGAGAAAAGAAAAATACAACCAAAATAAAAAGCTCAATGGATGGCTCGCTCAAGAGCAGAACAGAGGGGTGCCTGGGTGGCTCAGTCGGTTAAGCAGCTATCTTCGGCTCAGGTCATGATCTCAGGATCCTGGGATCAAGTCCCGCATCAGGCTCCCTGCTCAGCAGGTGATATGCTTCTCCCTCTCCCTCTACCCCTCCCCCCATTCTCTCCCTCTCTCTCTCTCTCTCAAATAAATAAAATCTTAAAAAAAAAAAGAGCAGAACAGAGGCAAGAGAGGGAAAAAAATCAACTGCAAGACACAGCAATGGAAAATACCCAATCTGAACAACAGGAAGAAAACAGACTGAAACAGATTGAATAGAACCTCAAGACCTGTGTGACTATAACAAAAAATCTAATATTTGTGGCCTCAGGGTCCCAGAAGAAGAAGAGAAAAGAGGACAGGACTGAAAAGGTACTTGAAGAAACCATTGCCAAAAGCTTCCCAAAACTTTACCAATTGGCAAAACATAAACATACAGATTCAAGAAGTTGAGCAAATACTAAACAGAATAAACCCAAATAGGGGCGCCTGGGTGGCTCAGTCGTTAAGTGTCTGCCTTCAGCTCAGGGTGTGATCCTGGCGTTCTGGGATCGAGCCCCACATCGGGCTCCTCTGCTGGGAGCCTGCTTCTTCCTCTCCCACTTCCCCTGCTTGTGTTCCCTCTCGCTGGCTGTCTCTCTCTCTCTGTCAAATAAATAAATAAAATCTTTAAAAAAAAAAAAAAAAGAATAAACCCAAATAAATCCATGCAATGACACATCACAAATGAACTTCTGAAAACTAAAGACAAAGAAAAAATTCTTGGGGTGCCTGGGTACCTCGGTCAGTTAAGCTTCTAACTTTTGATTTTTGGCTCAGGTCATTTCAGGGTTGTGAGATTGAGCCCCACATTAAGCCCTGCTTAAGATTCCCTCTCTCCCTCTGCCTCTGCCCCTCCTGCCCTCTAAAAAAAAAAAGAAAAAATCTTAAAAGCAGCCAGAGGAAAATGACAGCTTACCTGAACAATCAGAATGACAGCAGAAAATAGGGATGATAGAAAGAAATGGCACACTATCTTCCAGGTACTGAAAGAAAAGAATTGTCAACCCAGAATCCTATGTCTAGCAAAAATATACTTCAGAAATAAAGGGGAAATCAGGCATTCTTAGATGAAGGAAAACTAAGAATCTTTTGCCAAAGGAAGACCTCCCCCAAAAGAAAAGCTGCCCCCCAAAAACAGTGAAAGGAAGTTCTCTACACAGAAAAGAAACAATGAAAGAAGGAACCCTGAAACATCAGGGAAGGAAGCAAGAACACAGTAAGCAAAATTATGGGATATTGCATAATGGTAATATGAGGGACATTATATAGTGATATAATCTACCAAGAAGACACAGCAATCCAAAATGTGTATGTAACAAACAAAAAAGCTACAAACTATGTGCAACAAAACTGATAGAACTGAAAGGAGAAACAGACAAACCAAGAATTATACTTGGAGATTTCAACTCCCTCTATCAACAAACTGGTAGAGCCAAAAGACTGAAAATCAGCGAAGATAGAGAAGAATTCAATACCATCAACCAACAGGATCTAATTGACATTTATAGAACACTCCACCAAATGACAGCAGAATACACATTCCTTTCAAGTGCCCATGGAACACAGACCAAGACAGACCACAGGCATAAAACAAACCTCAAGAACTTTAAAAGATTTTAAATAATACAGAGTATGTCCTCTGGTCACAATGGACTTAAACTAGAAATCAATGATCTCCAATACTTGGAAATTAAACGACATTCTTCTAAATAATTCAAAAAAGTAAGTCTCAAAGGAAATCAGAAAACACATTGAACTGACTGGCAATTAATATAGAAGTTAGAGGTGCCTGGCTGGCTCAGTCGGAAAAGCATGCAACTGCCAATCTCGGTGTTGTGAGTTTGAGCCTCACACTGGGTATGGAGATTACTTAAATAACTAAATAAATTTTTAAAAATACATATCTATATATCTAAGTTTGTGAGACACAACTAAAGCACTGCTGAGAGGAAAGCCATTAGCACTGACTACAAACATCAGAAAAGAGGAAAAGACTCAAATCAACCATCTAAGCTCTCACCTCAAAAACCCTTCTAAAAGAAAAGCAAACTAAACCTAAAACAAGCAAAAGGAAGGAAATAATAAAGATATGAGCGGAAACCAATGAAATCGAAAATAGAAAAAGAGTTGAGGAAATCAATAAAACAAAGAGCTGTTTTCTTGAAAGGATCAAAAACAGTAACAAACCTCTAGTAAGGCTGACAAAAAAGAAAGAGAAGTCACAAATTACTATACCAGGAATAAAGCAGAAGATACCATCACAGACCCTGTAGACGTCAAGAGGATAATAAGGGAATACTACAAATAACTCTACACACACAAATCTGACAACACAGATGAAAAAATAAAAACATAAACTACTACAATTTGCCCAACATGAAGTAATTTGAATAGCCCTGTAAGTATTAAGAAAATTTAAAATTCCTCCCCAAATTCCTAAGTCTAGATGGTTTCATTATAAAATTCTATCAAGTTAAAGAATGAACACCAATTCTACACAATCTCTCTCAGAAAAAAGAAGAAACATTTCCCAATTCGTTTTATGAAACTAGTATTATCCTGATACCAAAACCAGATAAAACAATGCAGAAAAACAATGACAGACCAATACCTTTCATGACTATAGATGTACAAATCTATAAAACACAGAAATCTACAAAACATAAGCAAATAGAATTCAGCAATATATAAATAGAATTATACACCATGTCCAGGTTGGTGGGTTTATTCTAGCAATGCAAAGTTGATTTAATATTTGAAAATCAACTGATGTAATCTACCACATTAACAGGTTAAAGAAGAAAAATCACATAATCACATCAATCAATGCAAAAAAGTATCTGACAAAAGTCAATATCCATTCATGATAAAACTCTCAGGAAAAGAGTAAAAGAAGGTAACTTCCTCAACTTGATAAAGAACATCTACAAAAAAAAGTGCATCTAACATATTTAATAATAAAATAGTGAATACTTCTCAGTAAGACTGAGAACAAGGCAAAAATGTCCACTCTTGTCATTCTTATTCAACATAGTACTGGAAGTTCTAGCCAGTGAAATAAGGAAATAAAGGTTAAACAGATCAGAAATGAGGAAATAAAATGGTTCCTATTTGCAAATGACATGACTCTCTACATAGGAAATCTCACTGACTCTATCAAAAAAAAAAAAAATCCTAGAACTAATAAGGGATTCAGGAAGGTTACAAGACATAAGATTAACATACAAAAATCGACTCTATTTCTATAAACTAGCTATGAACATGTAGATAACAAAATTAAAATGACGGTACCATTCACAATGCAATTTTTCAAAGTCAAAAAAGAGAAAAGACTTAGGGACTAATACAAGAAAACACGTACCGGACTTATATGCTGAAAACTACACAGAGCTGATGAAAGCAATTTAAAGTTCTAAATAAATAGAGAGACATACTGTGTCCATAGATTGGAAGACTCAAAATAGTGTCAATTCCATCCAAAATGACCTTTAGAGTCAACATAAATCTTGGCAAAATTTTTCTCAATTTTCTTTTTTTTTTTAAGATCTTATTTATTTACTGGAGAGAAAGAGAGTGAGCGAGAGAGATAGCACAAGTCGGGGGGAGAGGCAGAGGAAGAAGCAGACTCCCCACTGAGCAGGGAACCTGACACAGGGCTCAATCCCAGAACCCTGGGACCATGACCTGAGCTGAAGGCAGATGCTTAATCGACTAAGCTACCCAGGTGCCCCTCAATTTTCTAAATTATCCTAAAGTTTATGTGGAAATACAAAGGAATTAGAATAGCTAGAACAAGTTTTTTTTTAAAAGAATAAAGTCGGAGGGATCAGTCTACTCAATTTTAAGACTTAGTATACGCCTATATTAATCAAGACTGTAGTATTAGTGGAGGAATAAACACATAGATAAATAAAAGAAAATACAGAACAAAAAAGTAGAGCCACACAAATACGCCCAATTGATTTTTTTTAAGATTTATTTATTTGAGAAAGAGTATGAGTGGGGGATGGGCAAGGGGAGAGGGAAGAGAATCTCAAGCAGACTCCCCACTGAGCACAGAGCCTAAAGGGCAGGGTTGCATAGGGCTTGATGTCACCACCCCAAGATCACAACCTGAGCCAAAACCAAGAGCTGGGCGCTTAACCAGCTGAGCCACCGAGGTACCCCTTAACAGTATTTTGAGCAAACGATTTTAATTTGGGGGAACCTGGGTGGCTCAGCCGGTTAAGCATTTGACTTCAGCTCAGGTCACGATCTCGGGATCTTAGGACCCAGCCCCGCGTGGGGCTCCACAGTCAGTGCAGAGTCTGCTTGGGATTCTCTTTCCCTCTCCCTCTGCCCCTCCCTTTGCTCATGCATGCACGGGCTCTCTCTCTCTCAATCTCTCTCAAATCAAACAAATGAATAAAATCTTTAAAAAGAGACTCTGTTAAAAGGATGAAAAGACAAACTATAAACTGGGGGAAAATATTTGCAAACCATGTATATGTCAAACCACTAGTATCTAGAATAAAGGACTCTCTCAAAACGCAACAATTAAAAAAAGATCCAATTAGAAAATGGGCAAAAACAGACATTTCACCAAAGAGGATACACAAATAGCAAGTAAGCACTGAAAAGATGTTCAACATCTTCATCTATTAGGGGAATACAAATTAAAATGAGATCACTACACACATATCAGGATGGATAAAATTAAAAATAGTGACAGCACCAAATGCTGGGGAGGATGCAGAGAAACTGGACCACTCTCATACATCGCTGGCAGGAATAGAAAACGGCATAGCTACTCTAAGAAACAGTTTGGCAGTTTCTTTAAAAACTAAACATGCAACTACCACATGACTCAACAATTTGTACTCTTGGGCATTTATCCCAGAGAAACGAAAACTTATTTTCTTAGAAAAACTTCTGAACATGAATGTTTATACCATCTTTATTCCTAATAGTAAAAAACTGGAAACAACCCAGATGTCCTTCAATGGATGAAAAGTTAAACATATCACGGACTACTAAAGAGGAATGAATAATTCATACATGCAACAATCTAACAGATCTCCAGAAAATTATGTTGAGTCAGAAAAGCCAATCCAAAAAGTTTACTTGGTAAGTTTACTGTAGTGTGATTCTATTTGTAGAACATTCTTGAAATTATAAAATTGCAGAAATGGAGTGCACACTGGTGGTTGTTGGGGTAGTTAAGAACTGGAGTGAGAGAAGGGAAGTGGATGTAGCCATGGCATGATAGAAATGTTCTGTATCTTTATTGTATCAATATTAATATTTTGGTTGTAATATTGTACCAAGGTTTTACCAGATGTGGGGAAAACTGGGTAAAGGGTACATGTGATCTCTCTGTATTATTATGATTTTTTCCTTTGTGTTATTTTTTACAACTGCCCATAAATCCATAATTATCTAAAAATAAAAAGTTTAATTTAAAAAATTCACAAAACTGGAATAAAGCTTGCACTGTCAAAATCTCAAAAAAATAACACAAAATTAAATGACAGATGCCCACCATGAAACAGACTTGCCACATACTGTAAGTAATTAACAACCTTAATACGTCCAAAGCTTTTGTAAGTCAAAAAACAAATGAGCAAAGAACACAAACAGGCACTTCACAAAGGAAAAATACAAACAACGAATATCCATCAAAATAATTAACCTCGCCACCATTTAAAAGCATGAAAATTTAAAACAATGCCAATTTTTCACCCACCAGACTGGAAGAGATTGTAAATTAGATGCTGAGTTTGCTGAGTGGTCGCTCTTCTATTATTGACTGGAATAGAAAGTGATAGGCCTTTATAGGGGGATCATTTGGTAATAGGTATTAAAAACTTTTTTTTAGGGACGCCTGGGTGACTCAGTCGGTTAAGTGTCTGCCTTCAACTCAGGTCATGATCCCCGGTTCTGGGATTGAGTTCCGCATGGGGCTCCTTGCTCAGCAGGAAGCCTGCTTTTCCCTCTGTCTGCCGCTCTCCCTACATGTGCTCTCTCTCTCTCTCTCTGACAAATAAATAAGTAAAATCTTAGAACATACACACTTTCTTTTTAAAGTATACACCTTTAGGGGCGCTTGGGTGGCACAGTTGGTTAAACGTCCAACTCTTGGTTTTGGCTCAGGTCGTGATCTCAGGGTCGTGAGACTGAGCCCTATGTCAGGCTCCATGCTCAACACGGAGTCTGCCTGGAATTCTCTCTCACTCTCCCTTTGTCCCTCCCACTTGTTTTCTCTCTATATATAAATAAATAAATCTTTTTCTAAAAAGTATACACCTTTAAACATAATAATTTCAATCCTGGACATTCACTCTAAGAAAATAATCAGGTACACACACAGAAACTTATTAACAAAAATCTTCACTATCGTATATAATTTGTCATGCCCCCAGATAAGGAATTATTGGGTAAATGACAGCCATGTAATGAAATAATATGCAGAACATGATGCTTGAGAAATAACCACACAAAAAATTAGGATACATCAAATGAAAAAAGTGTGTTATAAAATTAATGTAATATATGACCCCAATTTTATTTCAAGAGTTAATATTTCTTAACATTCGTGTTTACCAAAAAGATTAGAATTCAAAAAGAAAGCATAACAGTGGTTACCTCAGTGGGATGGTATCATGGGTGAGAAATACATTTTTTTTCTCTGTGCTTCTCTGCATTATCAAAATTTTCTTTTTTTTTTTTAAGATTTTATTTATTTATTTGACACAGAGAGAGAGACAGCCAGTGAGAGAGGGAACACAAGCAGGGGGAATGGGAGAGGAAGAAGCAGGCTCCCAGCAGAGGAGCCCGATGCAGGGCTCGATCCCAGGACCTCGGGATCACGCCCTGAGCCGAAGGCAGACGCTTAACGACTGAGCCACCCAGGCGCCCCTGCATTATCAAAATTTTCTAGCAAGAATGGTGTGTTAAATTACTTCAGCCATTAGAAGAAAAAAGCAGTAACTTTTTTGTTTTAAAGGAGCCCTGTGTGGTAATAGCAGCCTTGGGCTATGAACCGAGCCAGGCATTCCAAGGGCACTGAGCCTTTGGGGAACTGATAGAGACATAAGACACAGTGGACAGAAGCAGCCTCCCTTCCACCTCTGAAGAGACATGACTCACCTTTCAGAGTTCCTGAAGAAGCTGTTAATAAGAGTGGATAAGTCTGGAATGACACGTCACAGGTGTGACATTTTGGTTGGTTTGTTATACTGTCTTGGTTCTCGATTCTACTACGACTGCTTCCATGTTCCTGAAAACCTCGAAACTGTTTTGCACACCTGACCTGAAGCCTTTATAAAAGGTGAAAGGACATAAACATCCACACAAAATTGCATACTGAATGGAAAAAGCTAGCCACCTCCCCCCAGACCACATCCTGCCACCCCAGATCCCACCCTTACCTGTAACAAGCACTTGATCCGTTCTCCAGGGGTCATAATTCCCGTGGTGAATATACCCGATAACATCCCAGCTGCAAATATTTGGGGGTAGCTGTATTGAAAACAAAAAACAGAGGCAAGCCCCTGTGACTAACCACCCAGGAAAAAGGCGATTCCAGCAAAGGGGGTGACTTTGTAAGAAAAAATAAGTGAGGGTTGGGGGGATGCACTAATTGGGTGATGGGCATTAAGGAGGGCACTTGAGATGAGCACTGGGTGTTACGTGTAAGCAACGAATCACTAAATTCTACCGCTTAAACCAATACTACACTCTATGTTAACTAACGTGAATTTAAATTAAAAAGAAAAGGAAAAAAAAAACAAAGAAAAAGAAAAAATAAGCACTTGGACTAGGGAGAAGCCCAGCACAAATAAGTCACATTTGCACAAAAGCCAAGTTCTAGGTGTATTCTGATGTCAAATTTCCCAGGGCAAATTTCTCAGTGCCAAGAGAAATAGGAGCTTGGTCGGGGAAGGCTACCTGCACACTTAGATGGCCTCACCCATGGGACGAGCTTTATAGTGAGACATGGCTCCCTCCCCTGGGTCTGCCATGCACAGGGACTACGGACAAGTTTTTAGGCTTCACTGAGCCTTGATTCCCCACTTGTAAATTTCAGGGTTGTTGTGGAAAAAAGCCTGTAACTCAAGATCTGGGTGTCAGTAGACCCTAGTTCCCCTCCAAACTCACTTCCTCTGTACCACCAACGTCCTGAGAACATTTTAAGCCAAGATACAAGCAGGACAGTATCGTGGCTGGGGGGGGCAGCTGTGGCCACCTCCACAGGCTGAGGGGCAGCCAGGACAGTTGCAAGGGCTAAGATGCTGAGACAGACTCAGACAGGGGTGGTACCCAGACAGGCATGATGGGTTCTGTGGCCCTCTCTGCCGGGACTGGGCCCCCAGTGGCCAGAAATACAGATCCTCACCCTGGCCCTCAAAGAATGAACCACACCAAGTATTTAGAGGAGTCTGAGGCTCCAGGCATTTATAGCACACAGCTGTTTGTGCCACCTCTGGAATCTCCTTTTCTTTCTGGGATCAGTAATACAAGGGTGGCCAGGAGGTGGTGGAGCACAAAGCCATAATTAGTATTTCAACAGAGCTCCCACAATTTAAAAAATGTTGCCAAACATCTTCAATTACTTGCCAGAGCCTCAGGCCCCTCCTGACCCCAAGTCTCTGCCAGCTGAGCCTTTGGGCAGGTCCCACCCACAAGGAGCCCAAGATCTGGAGAGCAGAAGTCAAATGGGGGTAGGGAGACATCTACTGCAGGTTCTTCCCTCCAGGCAGGGCCCACACATATACCTCAAGCAGACAAGTCTAGACACAGGTTGACTGTGTAACAGTCAAGACACTTGCTTTCATGCACGGTCTCCTTCACAGGCTCAGTTCACACTACTGTCCCCCAAGAGGAGCCCTCTCCGCAACTGAACTTTCCCTCATGAGACCAACTGTTTTTTGCAAGATGCCCATACCCCAGGTCAGACACACCCCCGTCTCCTGGGAGTAAGGACTCTCCTCTGAATGGGGTCTCTGTGTGTGCACAGGGTACTCTGTAGACACTCTATGACTGCCTGGCCCATTCTGCCACCTCCCACTCCCACCCCAGGTTGGCATCTGTGAGTCTGGACCTCTTGGGCATCCCCTCTATATGGTCCTGGTAGTGCTCATTTTCACACTCTCCCTATATACCACAGCAGGGAAGGGAACATGGCAGGGCTGATGTTCAGAATTTAGAACATGGCAGGATTATTGGGGTGGGGTCCCAAATGTCTCGACCTTTGCTCAAGCAAGAAGGGTGTTTCTCTGCACACTAATGTGACTGTACAGGGAACACAAAACACAGGTCAAAGTACTAACAATGACCCCACTGGAGGTTTTAGTGCATGGTCCTGGGACAGCTATGGGCTGGTACATGAACTAGAGGACCAGGTGCTCAGAGAGGACATGTGTTCATGGGATATTTGGACTACCAACAGTCAAACACAGCTTCAAAAGGACCCCATACACGTCCATATTTGCGGCCACCTGTGGCTGTTTATAGATGCTGGGCACATTCAAAGGGTCACAAGGACTCCAGAAATAGTTTCACATTACAAGCATCTCTATCTACGTCCTAGACCCTTACTCGACATGCTGTGGCCTAAAGTAGTAACAGAAAACAACCACATAGCACCCTGGGCTTCCTTCCTCGAGCTCTTGGATCCCAAGCCTGGCTAGCCTCTGTGGGTTCTGTGCTGCCTGCAGCCCTCCCAGGAGCTGTCACCTTGCAAGTCTTAGACTGAGCCACCTTGTCATCTCATGTTTCCATTCAGAATTCCCCTGCATCCCAAGAAGCTGGTCTGATGAAAAGTACAGCACAGGGAATATAGTCAATAATATTGTAACAACTTCGTATGGTGACAGATGGTAACTACACTTACCATGGTGAGCACTTCATAAATGTATATAATTGCTGAATTACTACGTTATGCATCTGAAACTAATATTATATGTCAACTCTACTTCAGTCAAAAGTTAAAAAAATGGGGGGTCCCTGGGTGGCACAGCGGTTAAGCGTCTGCCTTCGGCTCAGGGCGTGATCCCGGCGTTCTGGGATCGAGCCCCACATCAGGCTCCTCTGCTATGAGCCTGCTTCTTCCTCTCCCACATCCCCTGCTTGTGTTCCCTCTCTCACTGGCTGTCTCTATCTCTGTCAAATAAATTAATAAAATATTTTAAAAAACAAAAAACAAACAAACAAAAAAAAGTTAAAAAATGGGTGCACCTGGGTAGCTCAGTCAGTTAAGTGTCTGCCTTTGGCTCAGGTCATAATCCCAAAGTGCCCGCCTGCTCATCGGGGAGTCTGCTTCTCCCTCTGACCCTCCCCCCTCTCATGCTGTGTTTCTCTCCTTCACTCTCTCCCTCAAATAAATAAACAAAATCTTTTTAAAAATTAAATTACGTTTAATTTAAAAGAAGTTGACCTGTTTTGATTAACTGCTTTGTAAATTCTGAGCTGTAATCCTGACTCACCTGCCTCTTCAGACCCAAATCAACTTCTTAAAGTTTATGAAAAGAAAATACATTAATTTATTTCACTTGGCAGAGAAATGAATATCTGAAATAATTATAACCATATTATTAAAATGATGTAAAACAAAAGTTGAGACCTTCCCTTTTCCCAACCAGGTGATGGAAAACAAGGCTGCCTCTGGCTTTACTGCAGCACCGGGAACTTTTCATAGCATTTCATACACACTAGAGCATTGGGACGTCCCAATGCTGAGGGGTTGACATTACTAATATCCCTAGTAAGTGATACTACTTCACAGAAGAAATTATGACAACCTGATAGGGAGGAGGGGGGAGGGCTTTGGGTTGTTTTCTTTTTCCCTTTGGTTCACAAGGCAAAAGAAACTCAAGTACTTCCCTCATGGGGAGCAACCAGGAGCCAGTGTTAAGGGCCCAGGAAGACAGCCACTCCCTATCTGCCGAGATTTTTTCCTTTAACCCATGTCACATCACCAGACAGAACAGCTTCAAGTGCTCCAGATCTGTAAGTACTCACCTAAGCACATCCTCTGGGGATTTCTGTTGCAGTTTCTTCCCCAAACCAAACCCAAAGAAGCACACAGCGAACATGGGGGTGACCCCAATGATGGGGGCAGCCATGCCCCGATATAGCCCCGTGATGCCCTGCAAGGAATCACAGAAGCAGAAGCTGTTTATAGACACAACCACCCTTCATACTGCTGAAACGGGGAAGTAGTGCGTCCTCTAGCTTGTGGCTTCCTTCCTTCACCTCTTCTCCAAGCAAAGAGAGCTTTAAATAGGAATAAAACCCCAGAAATAGTTGTCCTCTTATACACTGTTGAAGAAACTGGAAACAGCTTTCATTCTGGAGGGCAATCTGGCAATATGCAGCATACCCTTTCATCAGGAAATTCTCTGTTAAGAAATTTATTCTAAGAAAATACTCAGAGATGTAAAAAGGGAATGACATCAGGCTATTATAAGCTCCCAAAATTTTGGAATAAACCAAAAAAACTCCCAAACAGGACACTAACAAGACAAATGATGGGAATTCCATAAATGGACTATCACAGCCATTAAATCACATTGTAACATGAGAAGAGACTACTAGGTCTTCTTAGAGACCACCATAAAAGCAGGCTAAAAAATAAGATGTACAATGTGATCTGACTTCCTTGGGGTGAGATGACAGGTAATTAAGAAGTTTTTGTGTTTTCCAAGTATTAAGACATGGGGGTTTTATTGTTAGAAACAATACTAAGACCACACATCAATTTTCACTCATACAGTTTGGTGATAAAATCAACTATGTAGTAGCCAATAAATAGACAGATAGATATCCCAACCAAACAAGGCTAGTAACCCAGGGAAGAGGAAGATTTGGGACCCAGGAGACTAAGGGTTCAGCCCAAGAGAGGTGAATGGGGTTTCCAGGATGGTGCTGAGTACTGTCAGTCTGGAAAGAAGCCAGCCCACACGAGAATATGAGGATGGAGGACTCCAGAAGGGATGTTTCCAAGAAAAACAAAGCAAAACAACTCAGGGTGGAACAACAGATTTAACTGTTTAGGCAGTGTGGAAAACCAAACAGAAAACTACTCCACAGAGCTTTTCAGATATAGGATAACAGAGACAGCAATTCAAAGAAACACAAACAAAAAAAACTGACACAATTAATAACCCAACCTCAAGAAAAACAGTCACACAAGAAATAAAATGTACCTCATAGTACCTTACTTAGTTAACAGAAAAAAACATATATGAAGTTGTAATCATGACAACAATGAATTGGATTAAACCACAAAATATGATAAAATTATATGGGCAGGTCAGAAAGAAGGGATAAAGGAATGTAAGACTTAAAATCATCTACCACAGGGACGCCTGGGTGGCTCAGTCGTCAGGCGTCTGCCTTCGGCTCAGGGTGTGATCCCGGCATTATGGGATCGAGCCCCACATCAGACTCCTCGGCTGGGAGCCTGCTTCTCCCTCTCCCACTCCCCCTGCTTGTGTTCCCTCTCTCGCTGGCTGTCTCTATCTCTGTCAAATGAATAAATAAAAAAATCTTTAAAAAAAAAATCATCTACCCCAAACAGGTAGCTAAGACATATAAAAATGTATAAAATATAGTAGTAAAGGTAGAAACAGGAAGAGCTGAAAAGAGTTGCCTCTGAGGAAGGGGGGATAAATCACTTTGCTACTTTGTTACAAGCCTTTTAATAACAAACCCAAGTGCTTGTATCACTTCAATACAAAATAAGGAATAGGGGCGCCTGGGTGGCGCAGTCGTTAGGTGTCTGCCTTCGGCTCAGGGCGTGATCCCGGCATTCTGGGATCGAGCCCCACATCAGGCTTCTCCACTAGGAGCCTGCTTCTTCTTCTCCCACTCCCCCTGCCTGTGTCCCCTCTCTCGCTGGCTGTGTCTCTCTGTCAAATAAATAAATAAAATCTTTAAAAAAAAAAGGAATAATTTTTTAAAGATTTCATTTATTTATTTGAGAGGGAGTGAGAGACAGAGAGAGCACAAGCAGGGGTAGGGGCAGAGGGAGAAACAGACTCCCTGCTGAGCAAGGGGTCTGATGTGGGGCTCGATCCCAGGACCCTGGGGTCATGACCTGAGCCAAAGCCAGACGCTTAACCAACTGAGCCACCCAGGTGACCCAATAATGAATAATTTGAAAAACAAAAATTAAAAGGGCGCAAGGGTGGCTGCAAGGTTGGGCATCTGGCTCTTGGTTTTGGCTTGGGTCATGGTCTCAGGGTTGTGAGATCTACACTCAGCTCAGAGTTTGCTGGGGATTCTCTTTCCCTTTTCCTCTGCCCCTCCCCCAGCTTGCACACTTGCACACCCTTACACACACACACACACGCGCGCGGGCTCTCAGATCTCTCTCTCTCAATAAATAGATAAAATCTTAATATATATATAAAAACTGTTCCTTGGGGCACCTGGGTGGCTCAGTTGGTTAAGTGTCTGCCTTGGGCTCAGGTAATGCATGATTCCAGGGTCCTGGGATCCAGCCCCTGGTTGGGCTCCCTGCTCAGCGGGGAGTCTGCTTCTCCCTCTTCCTCTCCCCTTGCCCTGGCTTGTGCTCTGGCTCTCTCTCAAATAAATAAATCTTAAAAAAAAAGAAAAAAGAAAAAAAAAGCTGTTCCTTAAGAGAGAGCTGCAGGTGAGGCGCCTGGGTGGCTCTGTTCATTAGGCATTGATTGGACTCTTGACTTCAGCTCAGGTCGTAATCCCAGGGTCTTGAGATTGAGCTCTGCGTTGGGCTCACACTCAGTGCAAAGTCTGCTTGTCCCTTTCCCTCTGTTCACCCTCCACCCCAGCTCGTACTCGCGCACGCTCTCAAATAAATAAATAAAATCTTTAAAAAAAGACAGAGAGATAGCTGCAGGAGAAACGGGGTGGTGCTACATGCTGGGAGGGTCCACAGACACAGGCTGAAGCACTGGTCTCTCCACAGACTCTGGGCATTCACCACCAGCCTTCTAAAGGGGCCAGCTGTACAAGTCAGCACTCTTGGACCCTGCAAAGGTCTAACATTGCCACAGGCCGTAAGCAGACTCTCGGAGGACAAAGTCCGAAGGCAGTACACAGGAAAGAATGAAGGGGAAAGAGAAGGTTCTGAGGAGGATATACAAAAGCAGCATGTGACCAAGTCCTTCCAAAGCCCACAGCTCCCTGCCTGGGCTGAGAAGGATGCCCAGGTACTAAGGGGCTAAGCCCATGCCTCCTGAGAACTCCACGAGCCTTCCTTCCATTATGCTGGCCCAGCCACTTCCATGCCCCACCACCTCTGGCAGCTTCAGAAAGCAGAGAGCTCAGTCTCCACAGCAAAAACCAGGGACACGCACACATACGGACTAAGGAAGCCTATTCGACTCTGCAGGAGGTTGGGTTTATACAAGCCATTCTCAGGCCTCCAGGACTCCAGGCCCCAGCACACTGCCAAGCTGTTAAACAGGTGCTCAGTGTTTATTGACCAAGAGGCATGTAATCCTGCCTTTCTTCCTCCGGGGCAGAGGACTCTGAGCAGACCCAAAGCCTAAAGCCTCAATCAGATGCTGGTCAAATTCTGCTCCGAGCAGCATAGATGAAAGAAAGAATGCCTTACAGAACAAAGGGCAGCACCATCTCAGGCATGGGTCCTGGAGGAAACAACTTCTCCCCCAAGGCTGAGCCCATCACTTACCAACATTCCCTCTTTATCTGGGTAACATCTACTTCTCAGTTTCTGTACCTTTAGTAAGGATTATATGTTTAATAGAGTTTTCATATGAGAGTTATATTTTAGGCAGTGAAGGAAAAGTTCTCAACAAGGTCTTTTAACATATGTGCTAATGAAGTGAGTAATAAATATCACTAGTAAAAAAAACTTTTTTAAAATCCTGTGTTTTCAGGGGCACCTGGGTGGCTCAGTCAGTTAAACATCTGCCTTTGGCTCATCGTGATCCCAGAGTCCTGGGATGGAGCCAGGCTCCCTGCTCAGCAGGGAGTCTGCTTATCCCTCTCCCTCTGCTGCTTCCCTCTCCCCCGCTCCCTGCTTGGGTGCTTTCCCTTCTCTCTCTCAAATAAATAAATAAAATCTTTAAAAATAAATAAATAAATAGGGGCGCCTAGGTGGCTTAGTTAAGTGCCTGCCTTCAGCTCAGGTCATTATCCCAGGGTCCTGGGATTGAGCCTCGCATAGGGCTCCCTGCTCAGCAGGAGCCTGCTTCTCCCCCTCCCTCTGCTCCTCCCCCTGCTTGGGCTCTCTCGCATGAGCTCTTTCACTCTCAAACGAATAAATAAAATTTTTAAAAATAAAAATAAATAAAATCTCATGTTTTCACTCTAAGAAATACCTGAAAAGTTATTAAGTAATTCAAAAACCCCAAACCAATTTGTGTCTTTGTCTAGGGGTCTGAAGACTCGCCAGCCTCTCTCACTATTCTTCAGGCTGGGTGACTTTTCCTCTAGACTTTATATAAACTTTTTTTTTTTAAAGATTTTCTTTATTTATCTGACAGAGAGAGAGGCAGCGAAAGAGGGAACACAAGCAGGGGGAGTGGGAGAGGGAGAAGCAGGCTTCCTGCTGAGCAGGGAGCCTGATGTGGGGCTCAATCCTAGAACACTGGGATCATGACCTGAGCTGAAGGCAGACGCTTAATGACTGAGCCAACCAGGTGCCTCCCCCTTTTATTTTTAACATTTTATTTATTTATTTGACAGAGAGAGACAGAGACCGAGAGAGCAGGGGGAGAAGGAGAGGGAGAAGCAGGCTCCCTGCTGAGTAGGGAGCCTGATGTGGGGCTTGATCCCAGGACCCTAGGACCATGACCCGAGCTGAAGGCAGACACTTAACCAACTGAGCTACCCAGGCACCCCTTTACACGAACTTTTTGATTACATTCTTTTTTCTTTTCTCTCTCTCTTTTTTTTTTTAAGTACGCCCAACGTAGGGCTTGAACTCATGACCCTGAGATGAAGAATCACATGCTCCACCAACTGAGCCAACCAGGCACCCCGAGACTTTACATGAACTTCTAACACTGACCTCTATTGAACCAACTGATCCAGATTTGTATTTTCTTTCATTTCACATCTCTAATTATTCCCCACTAATTCCCTGTGGTCTAATTCTGCCTTCCAAATGAGAGAACCATTTTATTAGCTTCGGTCTTGCATATAAAAGTGGCTGGAATTATCAAAGACTCCAGTGCAACAACAGGAGGGCATAGGACAGCATGATGAGACAGCCGCAGCTGTGGGCTAGACCTCCAGCAGAAAGTCACTCTATCCCCCAGGGGGATAACGAACCAACTCTGGGAATGTGGTCCTCTGAGTAAGAATGCCCAGCACTTGGGTACCATACCTCTCTAACAAGAGTCTTCCGGAAACAGTCGAAGGTCCCAGAGTACATGGGAGGCTGTCCAGGCAAACTCGGGGGCTGTGTCTGCAGTCGGACCTGAAACCAGAAGTTAAAATACAGTCATCTCCCAGAAACAGAACTGCCTGCCAAACTCCGAACAGAGAAAGCTGTGCCTGTGTACATGTCTTCGGCATTCACTTAACCTGCTAGATTCAGACTTCTTTTTCTTCCAGTTTATTCAAAGGCTGCACTTACAGGTCACAAGTAGCATGCTTCTTTTTTCCCCTCATCCAGTTACTTCCACCATTTATTTCTTACCTAATGGATCCCACAGTGACCCAATGGGATAGGTATTCCCAGCTTACAGATGAGAAGACTGGGCTTAGGGAATTCAAGTGATGTGCCAGTAATAAGGCCTGGCTGATGCAAAGCTCCCGCTCTAGCCACCACCCCCCCTTCCATTTGTGGTGGTATGCTGGTGGTTAGGTAAGGCACTCCACAGAGGCATTCTGGAATAAGGTGGATTTAATGCTACTCTTCTTAGTTCTCATCCTTCTCGACCTTTTGGGGCATCCAATGCTTCAAACTATCTCTTCTTGAAACCTCCCTTCTTACAACTCCGTCCTTTATGTCCTTCTCTACTCCAGGCATTCTTCAAGGCTCAGCGCCCTACCCATCTGGCCCACAATCCCTTTCAGAAAACTCAAGATTGCAGGGCTTCAGCTTCTGCTCAGTGATGACGATCACTTGGTCATCTCCAGACCTTCTTTCCCATCTTTAGGGCTACACTTCTAACTGCCTGGAGAAGATCTCCCTCCTCAAATCACCTCTGGAATCTCACCCTCTTGATGAATGTGCCATTTGTGCCAGAGCCACCTAGCCACCCTCTTTCTCAGAATTTGAAACCATAGCATCACCTCTGACTACTTATCCTGTTGCTCTTATGACATGGGAACCAAGTCTGTTAAAGTGGTCCTTCGAGATGCTTCCAGAATCCTAATTTCTTCCTCTCTCTGTCTGAGTCCTCTCCCAGGGCAAGTTCTAACCCATCCATACAGTGTAGTGGTTTTCAGTTATGTCCACTAATTCTTTAATGCTCTTTCCCCTTCAAAGGTTAGTCCTAATTCACTCCCCTTAAATGTGGACCAGACTCAGTGAACTCACTTCTATCGAATAGAGTGTGGTGGTATTGATGCTATACGACTTCCAAGGCTAGGTGATAAAAAGGCCAGCTTCTGCCTCTCTCTATCTCAGGTTATCTGCTTTGGGAGAAGTCAGCCACCAAGTCATGAGGACACTCAAGGAGCCTAGAGAGGCCATGTGCAGAGGAAAAAAGGCCTCCTGACACAGGCAGCATGAACGTGCCCGCATGTGAATGAACCACATGGACACCAATGGGGTAGTCCCAGATAACACCTATTGTGGGGGCAGGTGCACTGTCTTTGGTTCAGTACTTTTTTTTTTTTTTAAAGCAATCTCTACACCCAACGTGGCAGTCAAACTCGTGACCCCAAAATCAAGAGTAACGTGCTCTCTGATTCTTGATTTCGGCTCAGGTCATGATCTTGGAGTCCTGGGATCAAGCCCTGCATCAGGCTCCCTGCTCAGTGGGGAGTCTGCTTCTTTCCCTCTACACCTCTGCCCCTCCCCCTGCTTGTGCTTGAGCACATACTCTCTCTCTCTAAAATAAATAAATAAATATTAAAAAAAAAAAAAGAGTCACATGCTCTACCAACTAAGCCAGCGAGGCAGCCTGGTTCGTACTTCTTTTAAATGCCTTTAATAATATATAATTTACATACCACAAAATTCACCCTTTTACAGTGCACAATTCTGTATTTTAGTATTTTGAATTGTGCAACCTTCCTTACAATCAATTTATAACATTTTCATGACCCCAAAAAGAAACACCACACCATTAGTAGTTACTCACCGTTCTTCTCTCCTCTCAACTCTTGGCAATCACTTATCTACTTTATGTCTCTATAAATTTGCTTAATATTTACCAAATATTAAGCCTTTTGCCCATTTTTTAATTGGGCTATTTGTCTTTTTATTAACTTGTAGGAGTTTTTTTTTTTTAAGATTTTATTTACTTATTTGACAGAGAGAGACAGCCAGCGAGAGAGGGAACACAAGTAGGGGGAGTGGGAGAGGAAGAAGGAGGCTCCTAGTGGAGAAGCCTGATGTGGGGCTCGATCCCAGAATTCTGGGATCATGCCCTGAGCCGAAGGCAGATGCTTAACGACTGTGCCACCCAGGCACCCCTAACTTGTAAGAGTTCTTTACACATTCTGGATCCCAGCCAACATCTGCAACCTCACAAGCAACCCTGGGCCAGACTATTTGCCTAAGGCTGCCCCCAAAATCCTGCCTCACAAAGACTGTGAGAGTTAATGGCTGCTGTTCTTTCATATCACTAAGCTTTGGGGTAAGTTGTTATACTGCAATAGATAACTGATACATCCAGTTTCTTCTGTAGTCTATTTCCTGGCTGTTTTTCCTGCTCAGAGTTCTTCGGCTTCCAAGTCCTTCTCAGGTTGCTATCATACCAACTTTTTCAAAACACCATTTTCAGCATGCTGTTCCTCTGTTTCTTTAGAATCTCTCATTCTTATATTTATTAGGGCCTTACACGTCACAATAAGGAATCACTCTCTAGGCAATGGAGAGGACATACAAGTCTGAGTTTATAGGACAGAACAGTAGAAATGTCCAGAGGCTCCCACTGCTTTATATCTAAAATCCCTTATATTGGCTTTCAGCTCCTCCATGATCAGGCACAACCTTCTTCGCTTGGTAGGGAGGGAGCAATGGATCAAAACTGTTGATCCCTTTCTGTGATTTTGTGTAAATCTCATCCTTGTCCCATCATGACACCCACCATCCAAGCCAGCAAGAACATTTAAGTACCCCATGGTTGATCTTATTTTACAGCCTGACTCCCACTGCCAAGCCTGTATCTGCTTTCAGTCTTGCCCTCCCCACGCCCAGAATGTCTGGGTTTTTCTACTTCTCCAGTCAGAACTCAGCCAGCCCTTAGCCACCTGCCATACAGCCTTTCCAAGCTCCAACTCTGAAGTACTGCAGTTCTTGCCTTCTCAGGCCACAAATAGTGACCTTGGACCTTTGAAGGTGCTCCTAGACCAGGCTTTGACTGGAGCGCAAGTGGCTCTCTGAGGTCAAAAGGACGGCAATCAGCAATTTGTGGTTTTGTTTAAGTGTAAAAGAGGCTTTTCTGGCTGATAAAAATGCCAGGGAACATTTTCAGTCATTTACACTTCAGTACAGAGATCACTGGGCCCTTCCCGAGAGCGACATCTGTGGGGAGGATGGGCAAGAGGATTCAGAAGTTAAGAGCAACATTTGTGTAAGGTAGCCAAGAAGGGTTTTGCTTTCTTAGAAGAGAGGTCCCAAATGCCTGGAACTAACAAGACATCTGGCTACATGGATCAAGAGTAGGATGGGACACCAGACAATTCTCTCTTACTAGACTGTGCTGCCTAAAACAACCATTTTCTGGGAAGCACTAACACACACCACATTTACCATCAGCTAAATAAACATCTGATTTCATGTTTCACAGTGCCCTAACCAGCCTGATTGCTTTAATCCTGATCTCCCTGTAGATTGACTCTGAAAGAGTGATTAAAGGCAGCAAGGAGGTTGCTGCCCAAACCTGCCAAGAGTGAAATGGCCCCAGACCTATCTCTTGTGGAAGAAGCTCCAGAGCTATCTCCAGAAATAGGGTTAGAAAACTCAGATAAAGTTTTGGGGGCGCCTGGGTGGCACAGCGGTTAAGCGTCTGCCTTCGGCTCAGGGCGTGATCCCGGCGTTATGGGTATGAGCCCCACATCAGGCTCCTCTGCTGTGGGCCTGCTTCTTCCTCTCCCACCCCCCCACTTGTGTTCCCTCTCTCGCTAGCTGTCTCTATCCCTGTCAAATAAATAAATAAAATCTTAAAAAAAAAAAAAAACTCAGATAAAGTTTTGAATGCTAAGTCACAGGGCATGGACTTTGCTCCAGGCAGGCCTTGCTAAAAGTGCTGCAGGGGGAAGAACTGAGGTAGGATGTGAAGACAGGGAGCTAGCCCTGATGAGTTTCCTCCTTCCCAGAGCCTCAGTTTGATTATGGCTTCCTCATGTGGGAGTTGTGAGGATCATCCTGGCCCTGGGAGAAATCGGTCCCGTGCTTTCTTTGGAAGGGACTCAATCTCTGAGGTTATCATCACCTCCCACAGGAGGCCTATCAAGCTGATGGGAGGTGATAGGCTGAAGATGGCCAACCCCCTCTCTGCAGTGGGGAAAATGAGAAGGAGATGACGGTGGGGGCCCAGAGAATGTTTCAAAAGATCTCTCTAGGGGCGCCTGGGTGGCTCAGTCCTTAAGCGTCTGCCTTCAGCTCAGGGCATGATCCTGGCGTTCTGGGATTGAGCCCCACATCAGGCTCAGGCTCCCAGCTTCTTCCTCTCCCACTCCCCCTGCTTGTGTTCCCTCTCTCGCTGGCTGCCTCTCACTCTGTCAAATAAATAAATAAAATCTTAAAAAAAAAAAAAAGACATCTCTAGAATTATTGCGCCTCTGCCTAGCTCTTTTCCTGAGGAGGGCTTTAACAGGTGACCTGTTTCAATCCTGCTGTTAATGTTATAAGGTTTGCTGATATAGGAACTTTGGGGAGGCGCTTTTTCTTTCCTATCCCCAAAGAAGTGGCTCAGGGTCAGGAGAGGATGCGGGACAGAGAACTTTAAATGCGAGCCCTTGATGGACGGTTAGAGGCTGCTCTCTCTGCACTGTCTGGCTCTTTGGGGCGCGAGGAACAGCTTCCCCCCGCCCCAACCCCGATCCTCGAAAAGAGTGAAAGGGAGATTCCCTAGACTTCTCATGCCCCGCTTCTATCCTGGGCTGCGCCTGGTGGGAGACGCTACTTTCCGCGCCCCTCCCGGGCCTCCTCCCTCCAGCCGGCGCCCCAGCCTCCTCGCACCTTGATAGTGTCCAGAGGGTGCCCCACAAACACCAGGCACATGCCGCCAAAGCCGCCGGCCAGCAGGTTCTTTAGCGGGCTGATGGGCTTCGGTTCGTCTGCCATGGTCCGTCCGTCCGCCTCGCCGGCAGTGTGTGGCTATCTCTTCCAGACGGGTCCTGCTCCACAGCCCCAGCCACACCGCCGGCAGCGCTGACCTTTCACCCACTTTCGGGTGGGCGGGGCAAGAGCCGGAGACAGGTTGGGAGGAGGGCCCAGGCGCAGGGTCGGCTTCCGCTGGGGAGGGAGGCTTCCGGTGGAGGCCCCGCCCCCGACAGGCGGGGTTCGAGGAAGCGGAGCCGGCTCCCGCATCTTCTGGGCGGTGTTTGGGAGAGCGGCGGTTAGATGGGATCCTCCAGGAAGTCTTCCCGGGCTTGAATGTTTTCTACTCTGGGCTCCCATTCCTCCAGTCACTCAGCTGAGGCCGACAGCGCTCCGTTATGTTCCAGCCGCCCTTCCAGGGGCTGGAGGCACACATGGTAGCCCAGCACACGAGTCCCTGTCCTTGTGGAGCTTACAGAGCATAACAAAGATAAGTGAAAACTGCGTAGAGTATCAAGTGGTGGTAACTGCTATGGAGAAAAACCTGGAAAGAGGGTTAGACNCCTGAGGAGGGCTTTAACAGGTGACCTGTTTCAATCCTGCTGTTAATGTTATAAGGTTTGCTGATATAGGAACTTTGGGGAGGCGCTTTTTCTTTCCTATCCCCAAAGAAGTGGCTCAGGGTCAGGAGAGGATGCGGGACAGAGAACTTTAAATGCGAGCCCTTGATGGACGGTTAGAGGCTGCTCTCTCTGCACTGTCTGGCTCTTTGGGGCGCGAGGAACAGCTTCCCCCCGCCCCAACCCCGATCCTCGAAAAGAGTGAAAGGGAGATTCCCTAGACTTCTCATGCCCCGCTTCTATCCTGGGCTGCGCCTGGTGGGAGACGCTACTTTCCGCGCCCCTCCCGGGCCTCCTCCCTCCAGCCGGCGCCCCAGCCTCCTCGCACCTTGATAGTGTCCAGAGGGTGCCCCACAAACACCAGGCACATGCCGCCAAAGCCGCCGGCCAGCAGGTTCTTTAGCGGGCTGATGGGCTTCGGTTCGTCTGCCATGGTCCGTCCGTCCGCCTCGCCGGCAGTGTGCGGCTATCTCTTCCAGACGGGTCCTGCTCCACAGCCCCAGCCACACCGCCGGCAGCGCTGACCTTTCACCCACTTTCGGGTGGGCGGGGCAAGAGCCGGAGACAGGTTGGGAGGAGGGCCCAGGCGCAGGGTCGGCTTCCGCTGGGGAGGGAGGCTTCCGGTGGAGGCCCCGCCCCCGACAGGCGGGGTTCGAGGAAGCGGAGCCGGCTCCCGCATCTTCTGGGCGGTGTTTGGGAGAGCGGCGGTTAGATGGGATCCTCCAGGAAGTCTTCCCGGGCTTGAATGTTTTCTACTCTGGGCTCCCATTCCTCCAGTCACTCAGCTGAGGCCGACAGCGCTCCGTTATGTTCCAGCCGCCCTTCCAGGGGCTGGAGGCACACATGGTAGCCCAGCACACGAGTCCCTGTCCTTGTGGAGCTTACAGAGCATAACAAAGATAAGTGAAAACTGCGTAGAGTATCAAGTGGTGGTAACTGCTATGGAGAAAAACCTGGAAAGAGGGTTAGACAGTATGGGAGAGGGCAGGAGAGTAATAGGCAGTTTTAAGTAGGTAAAAGAGGGTTTCACTGAGGAGGTGAGAAAGTGAGTCCTGTCCGAAGACATGGGGTGAAGAGTTAGGGACCTAAGAAGCAGAGGAAAAGAAAATGCAAAAGCCCTGAGGTGGGCTGTGCCTGGCCTGACTGAGCAACCACAGAGAGGCCTTTGTGGCTATAGCAGAGTGAGGGAAAGGAAGGAATAGCGGTAAAGACATGGAGATAATACTGGCACATTAAACAGACTTTGTGTGCCGCTATGAAGACATCAGCCTCTCCTCTGAAGAAAATGGGAGACAGAATCCATTCTGGGTTTGTTTGTTTGTTTTTAAAGATTTATTTATTTGAGAGAGAGAATGCATGCGCTAGAGCATGGTGGGGGAGTGGAGAGAGAGGGAGAGAGAAACTCAAGCAGACTCCATGCTGAGAGTGGAACCCAATGCAGGGCTCGACCGTAGGACACTGGGACTATGACCTGAGCTGAAACCAAGACGCGGACACTCAACTCACTGCACCACCTAGGTGCCCTGCCATTCAGGTTTTTGAGCAGGGGAGTGACATAGTTAACAGCATCCTTCTGACTGCTGGGTGAGAATAGACTGTAAGGAGCAAGGAGAAAGCAGGGAGCATTGAGGAAGCTAAAAGTCATGGTCAGAGGTGCTTGCTTGGATATGGCACAGAAAAGGAGGTGGTGAGAAGTATTTGGATTTTGGATATATTCTGAAAGAAGAATCTAAAGGAATTGTTAATGAATAGAACATAAGGTATGTGAGAGAGGAGTTAAGGATGATGTTAATATTTTTGCCTTAATGACTCTAGGTGGATGGTATCCAAGTATTCACTATCTTACTTTTTCATCATTTCTGTACGTTTGAAAATATTCAATTATAAAGCTGTGAACAGGGGTGCCTGACTGGCTCAGTTGGAAGAGCATGAGCCTCCTGATTTCAGGGTTTTTGAGTTTAAACCCCATGTCAGGATTACTTAAATAAGTAAAACTTAAACAAATAAACAAAAAAGCTGTGAACAATAGACATGCGGCAGGTACCTCACCGCCAAGCTGACTTGATAATAGTCCTCCTTTGTAGTACTCTCAGGCTAGAGGAAAACCTGAAGTGGGGAAGATGGGCAGGCTGTCTATGCTGGGGGCAGAAAGATGAATAACAGGATCAGGATTGGGATCTGACTGAGCTTGGCTGGGCTAGAAGTC
>NC_048221.1:17610209-17612840 GCF_002007445.2 Ailuropoda melanoleuca
CTCAGTTGGTTAAGAGTCTGACTTTTGAGTTTGGCTCAGGCCATGATCTCAGGGTTGTGAGGTCGAGACCCAGGTTCAGCTCTATGCTGAGTGGAGCCCACTTAAAGGATTCTCCTTCTCCTGGGGCACCTAGGTGGCTCAGTCGGTTGAACAGCTGACTCTTGCTTTCAGCTCAGGTCAGGATCTCATGGGTCATGGGATCAAGATGCATGTTGAGCTCCACACTCAGCAGAGAGTTGGCTTGATGATTCTCTTCCTCTTTCCACCCGTGCCCTTTCTAAGAAAGAAAGAGAGAAAGAGAGAGAAAGAAAGAAAGAGGAAGGAAGGAAGGAAGGAAGGAAGGAAGGAAGGAAGGAAGGAAGGAAGGAAGACAGACAGGAAGAAAGAAAGAAAGAAAGAAAGAAAAAGAAAAGAAAGGAAAGGAAAGGATGATTGTTGTTGAGTAAGTTACAAAGTGAGTTTCTGTCCTCAGAGGGCTTCAGTATGGCTGAAGACAAGAATCTCAGACATTAGGGGCACCTGGGTGGCTCAGATGGTTAGGCGTCTGCCTTCAGCTCAGGTCATGATCTCCAGGTCCTGGGATCGAGCCCCATATCTGGCTCCCTGCTTAGTGGGGAACCTGTTTCTCCCTCTCCCACTGCCTCTCCCCTTGCTTGTGTGCTCTCTCTGTCTCTCTCTCTCTCTCTCAAATGTATAAATAAAATCCTCAAAATAGAAAAAAAAAGGGGCGCCTGGGTGGCTCAATCGTTAAGCATCTGCCTTTGGCTCAGGGTGTGATCCCAGAGTCCTGGGATCGAGCCCCACATCAGGCTCCTCTGCTGGGAGCCTGCTTCTTCCTCTCCCACTCTCCCTGCTTCTGTTCTCTCTCGCTGGCTGTCTCTCTCTCTGTCAAATAAATAAATAAAATCTTTAAAAAAAAAATAGAAAAAAAAAAAAGAATCTCAGACATTGGAACAAGAAAGAGCAGTTGGAAGACTGCTCAAGTGCAAAGCAGATTGTCAGCTCCTTAGACCTGAGATTTCCTCCCAACTTTCTTCCCTAGTGATCATCATTGCATTTGTTTCCCACAGATTATGGGGAATTTCAACCAGGAGAGGGCAAAATGTTCACTGAACCCTTGCTGTTTGCAAAACTCTGAGCTAATCACTGGATTGACCTCAGGAGTTTTACTGAGCAGGATGTCCAAGATTCAGGGTTTCGTAATGGGACCTTATTTCTCTCGTTTATTGCTTGTAATACTCTGGCTACAGAAGAGAAGCTAATTTAGAGTCAACCTGCAGTCAGAGCAGCTTCTAGGAAAGATGGTATTTGATATAAAATAGCCCTCCTAGTAACCCCTGCTGGTAAACCTGAGCACATCCATGACAGACCTCAATGTGGACTCTACTCAAGCCCACCAGGTCCTATTAAATCCTCAAAGGGTAATTTATAATCCACTAAACAAATGGTCTTCCTGCGTATTCATCTGGTCAGCTTTACCCACAACTAGAAAACTGACATGAAATTTAATCTGACTATGCCATTTCCTGGCCAAAAATCATCCTCAGCTCCTCACTGCACCAGAATAAAACACAAGTAGTGTTCTCTGGGCAGTCAAGGCTTTTCATAATCTCATAGTAGCACACTTCCTCAACCTTGTTTTTCTCTAGACTCTTATCTTTATCTCTGAGCAAGCTGAGCTTCTCCTGGTTTACCACACAGACCTGTTACTTAACTGCCTCCCACCCTTGACCCAGGCCTTTACACGTACTTTTCCCTTCAGCACATAGTGTCCTTCCTACTCCATAACATGTGGATGGAAGAGATGTATACCAAGTTCCTTCAATATGCTAGACATTGTCCAGCCAGTGGTTCTTAGCCATTTTCAGGGTGGAAAACCCCTGGTACCCATTCCCCAGAAAAATGTACATATACGTATGCAGGTTTGCTTTCAGTCTCATGAGAACTTGAAGCCATCCTTGGACCTCAGGTGAGAAGCCCTGTTCCTAAACCCTGGACATCAAATATGGGCTAATCTTCCTAGTGTCCATTATTTGGTCCTTTTTTCCTCTTTCTTTCTTCCTGGCCTCAGATTCTAAGTCTGGGCTGAAATCTTTGTAATCTCTGTACTTGTCATGGGCTCCACCCCTGTGGCCCACAGGAATCTCAAACTCAATACACGTGAAGGTAAATGGCATTCAGGAAAAGAGAACCCACAAGAAATCTTGCATTTTAAAAGTACTTCACAGGTTAGCTGAATTAAAATATGGACATTCCTAGAAAGAAAATTAGAAAGCTGAATGATCAAGCTGATAAATCTCTTAAAAAGGCAATGTGGAAAAAAAGACAAGCTGAAAAAGAATAGAGGGGAAATTGTGGCACAGAGGACAGATTCAGAAGTCCCCACCTCTCTAATAGTATTTCCAGTAGGAAAGGACAGAGTAATAGTATTACTAATGGTATTTCCAGTGGGAAAGGACAAAGTACAAAGAAAAAAATATCTCAGTAGGAAACACATCTTTCAACTGAAAAGGGCCAGTGAGTACCAAGCAAAATGAATAACAAAAGGCATCTATATGTACCGTGACAACTTTTCAGAACAAAAGGAAAAAGAATCTTAAAAGCTTTTGGAGTGGAAAAAAAAAAAAAAAA
>NC_048221.1:17613029-17615202 GCF_002007445.2 Ailuropoda melanoleuca
AAAAAAAAAAAAAAGAAATATACTACAGCCAAACAAATAAATCCAAGAAAGAAAACATGGTAAGCAAAAAAACCTTGCGAAACTAGTAGTTATCTTAATAATCATTGATGTTCAATTAAAAATAAGTATCTGGTACAAAAATTCCAGAAGATTCATATGAGAGGTGGTACCTGGGCCATATCCAACAGTTTTCTGTACGTGGTTGCTTTCACCATTACTTATTCCTAAACTTTAAAGTCTAGCATTACCATGATGCCAAAATCAGACAAGGATAGCATTCACATAGAAAAAGGAAACCAGGGGCGCCTGGGTGGCGCAGTTGTTGGACGTCTGCCTTCGGCTCAGGGCATGATCCCAGTGTTCTGGGATCGAGTCCCATATCAGGCTCCTCTGCTGGGAGCCTGCTTCTTCCTCTCCGGCTCCCCCTACTTGTGTTCCCTCTCTCGCTGGCTGTCTCTCTGTCACATAAATAAATAAAATCTTAAAAAAAAAGAAAGAAAGGAAAAAAAAGAAAAAGGAAACCAGAAACTACTATCACTTACTGCATGAATAACAAAAATATTAAAAGTAAAATATTAGCAAATCAATTCCACAAAGTTTTAAATTAATAAGGTAGTATGATGATACATGATTTAAAATCAGTGAATCCCAGGGAACCTGGCTCACTCAGTGGGTGAAATGTGCAACTCTTGATCTCAGGGTCTTGGGTTCAAGCCCCATGTTGGATGTGGAGCTTACTTAAAAATCCCATAATGTGATCATAACACTAATACAGTAAGGATGACAATCTATGATCATCTCAATAAATGGTAAGAACCATGTAATATTTGTGGTAGACATGGAGTTGTACCACCTAGAACCTTCTTCAAGGAAGGCGGGGCTGCCCAGCTGTGAAACATACAGTAGCAGACAGCCTCCAGCTCTCAGCCCTTCAAGAGATGCCTTAGTTTCGGATAGCTGTCTCCCCTCTAGGCATACCCTTTCCAAGACAGCCTACACCCAGTGACTGAGCACGTGTATAAATCCAAGTATGTAAAAGTATATAAAAGCTTGGTCAGTCTGACCTGGTATAAGATACTCTGATAGGCACTGTTCTTCCTGTTACAGGGTTGCAGGGTTCTTGTCTCGCAGTGGCAAAGAATGAACCTCGTGGACACAAAAGGGTGAAGTGATAGTTTATTAAGTGAAGGTGAGAACAGCAAGAAAGCTCTCTAGAGCAAGAGGGGTCCCTTTGTGGTCGCCAAATGGTGTAGTTTTGGAATGTTGGTGAGGTCCGGAGCTGATGGCCAAGAAAGAATTCTTGAGACGTCTTTGGTGCAAAAAGGTGATTCAAGTAAAGCATAGGGACAGGGCCCATGAGTAGAAAAAGCTGCACTGGGATCATGTGGAGTGGCTCACTATATACTTTCAAGTTGGGAGGAGGTTAGGGATAGCTTAAGTGTCTGAGGAATTTTGGAAGCAAGGTTTCCAGGACCTTGAGGGGGCTAGCTATTGTTAGAAAAAGATCATATATTACTCATAAAACCTTAGTTGTGAGTTCCTTCAGATGTATATCGGTGGGTCATATGCTTGGGGGATGATTGCCAACATGTATCTTGGTGGGGAGTCGGGGGTAGAGATAAAGGAAGTTTCCAAAGGAATTTTTATATGTTAAAGTAGACCTCCAGGATCCTGGGGGTTGGGCTACAATTGCCTTTTGTCCTTAGCAAAGTGTCAACAGCCAGGCAGTTGAGTCCCTAGAGGAAAGTCACTCTGCCTGTTTCAAAAACTAGTCAGTGGGCTGTAAGTAGTAAAGAAATTTAGTAATTTTTTTTTCTGCCTTTGTTTCCCACAGCAATTCCAGTGCTCTCTGCTGGGTTAGTGGCAGCTTCACCGGGACTGCAACAGTTTAACTTTTGCTTCTGCCCAATTCTGCTTCCTGATCCTTCCCTTTACATATGTTGGTCCTTCATAAATACCTTGCTCTCCCAACTCCATCTCAGCATTTGTTTCCAGAGAGTCTGACCAGCAATAGTAGCATACAATCATTCCTTATAAAAAACAAAACAAAAGAGGGTGCCTGGCTGGCTCATCAGAGGAGCGTGGACCTCTTGCTCTTGGAGTTGTGAGTTTGAGCCCTACACTGGGTGTAGAGATTACTTACATAAAGAAAAACTTAAAAAAAAAAAAAAAA
>NC_048221.1:17617638-17621706 GCF_002007445.2 Ailuropoda melanoleuca
AAAAAAAAAAAAAAGAAATATACTACAGCCAAACAAATAAATCCAAGAAAGAAAACATGGTAAGCAAAAAAACCTTGCGAAACTAGTAGTTATCTTAATAATCATTGATGTTCAATTAAAAATAAGTATCTGGTACAAAAATTCCAGAAGATTCATATGAGAGGTGGTACCTGGGCCATATCCAACAGTTTTCTGTACGTGGTTGCTTTCACCATTACTTATTCCTAAACTTTAAAGTCTAGCATTACCATGATGCCAAAATCAGACAAGGATAGCATTCACATAGAAAAAGGAAACCAGGGGCGCCTGGGTGGCGCAGTTGTTGGACGTCTGCCTTCGGCTCAGGGCATGATCCCAGTGTTCTGGGATCGAGTCCCATATCAGGCTCCTCTGCTGGGAGCCTGCTTCTTCCTCTCCGGCTCCCCCTACTTGTGTTCCCTCTCTCGCTGGCTGTCTCTCTGTCACATAAATAAATAAAATCTTAAAAAAAAAGAAAGAAAGGAAAAAAAAGAAAAAGGAAACCAGAAACTACTATCACTTACTGCATGAATAACAAAAATATTAAAAGTAAAATATTAGCAAATCAATTCCACAAAGTTTTAAATTAATAAGGTAGTATGATGATACATGATTTAAAATCAGTGAATCCCAGGGAACCTGGCTCACTCAGTGGGTGAAATGTGCAACTCTTGATCTCAGGGTCTTGGGTTCAAGCCCCATGTTGGATGTGGAGCTTACTTAAAAATCCCATAATGTGATCATAACACTAATACAGTAAGGATGACAATCTATGATCATCTCAATAAATGGTAAGAACCATGTAATATTTGTGGTAGACATGGAGTTGTACCACCTAGAACCTTCTTCAAGGAAGGCGGGGCTGCCCAGCTGTGAAACATACAGTAGCAGACAGCCTCCAGCTCTCAGCCCTTCAAGAGATGCCTTAGTTTCGGATAGCTGTCTCCCCTCTAGGCATACCCTTTCCAAGACAGCCTACACCCAGTGACTGAGCACGTGTATAAATCCAAGTATGTAAAAGTATATAAAAGCTTGGTCAGTCTGACCTGGTATAAGATACTCTGATAGGCACTGTTCTTCCTGTTACAGGGTTGCAGGGTTCTTGTCTCGCAGTGGCAAAGAATGAACCTCGTGGACACAAAAGGGTGAAGTGATAGTTTATTAAGTGAAGGTGAGAACAGCAAGAAAGCTCTCTAGAGCAAGAGGGGTCCCTTTGTGGTCGCCAAATGGTGTAGTTTTGGAATGTTGGTGAGGTCCGGAGCTGATGGCCAAGAAAGAATTCTTGAGACGTCTTTGGTGCAAAAAGGTGATTCAAGTAAAGCATAGGGACAGGGCCCATGAGTAGAAAAAGCTGCACTGGGATCATGTGGAGTGGCTCACTATATATTCAAGTTGGGAGGAGGTTAGGGATAGCTTAAGTGTCTGAGGAATTTTGGAAGCAAGGTTTCCAGGACCTTGAGGGGGCTAGCTATTGTTAGAAAAAGATCATATATTACTCATAAAACCTTAGTTGTGAGTTCCTTCAGATGTATATCGGTGGGTCATATGCTTGGGGGATGATTGCCAACATGTATCTTGGTGGGGAGTCGGGGGTAGAGATAAAGGAAGTTTCCAAAGGAATTTTTATATGTTAAAGTAGACCTCCAGGATCCTGGGGGTTGGGCTACAATTGCCTTTTGTCCTTAGCAAAGTGTCAACAGCCAGGCAGTTGAGTCCCTAGAGGAAAGTCACTCTGCCTGTTTCAAAAACTAGTCAGTGGGCTGTAAGTAGTAAAGAAATTTAGTAATTTTTTTTTCTGCCTTTGTTTCCCACAGCAATTCCAGTGCTCTCTGCTGGGTTAGTGGCAGCTTCACCGGGACTGCAACAGTTTAACTTTTGCTTCTGCCCAATTCTGCTTCCTGATCCTTCCCTTTACATATGTTGGTCCTTCATAAATACCTTGCTCTCCCAACTCCATCTCAGCATTTGTTTCCAGAGAGTCTGACCAGCAATAGTAGCATACAATCATTCCTTATAAAAAACAAAACAAAAGAGGGTGCCTGGCTGGCTCATCAGAGGAGCGTGGACCTCTTGCTCTTGGAGTTGTGAGTTTGAGCCCTACACTGGGTGTAGAGATTACTTACATAAAGAAAAACTTAAAAAAAAAAAAAAAAGGAAAAGAACATAGGGGCACCTGTTTGGCTCAGTCAGAAGAGTATGTGACTCTTGATCTCTGTTGTGTTGTGAGTTCAAGCCCCACACTGGGTGTAGAGATTACTAAAAAAATAAATAAATAAACTTAAAAAAAAGGAAAAGAACATAAAACTGTAAACTTAAGATTTTTACGTAAACTTCCTTATAATAGATGAAACATAACTATCTCTTAAAAAAAAAACCACAACTGTGGTGCCTGGGTGGCTCAGTCAGTAGAGCATGTGACTCTTTTTTTTTTTTTAAGATTTTATTTATTTGAGAGAGAGAGACAGAACACAAGTGTCTAGTAGAGGGGCAGAGGGAGAGGGAGAAGCAGGCTCCCCACTGAGCAGGGAGCTGGATGTGGGGCTTGATCCCAGGACTCTGGGATCATGACCTGAGCCGAAGACAGATGCTTAACGGACTGAGCCACCCAGATGCCCCAGAGGATGTGACTTTTGATCTCAGGGTTGTGAGTTTGAGCCCCACATTGGAATGGAGTCTACCTAAAAAAAAATTTTTTTTAAAGCAACTGAGTAATTATATCTTTCTTAGCAAAAATGTTTAAAGGTAAAATATTAGAAACCTTCCTATTAATGATAGGAACAAAGGTAAAGATGCTTTTGATCATGATTACTGCTTAACCTTTTATTGAACATGGTAGCCAAGACAATAAGACCAATAGGAAAGGAGGAAGGGAAAGAAGAAAGTAGGAGAGGAAGAAAGAAAGAAAGGAAAAAAAGAAGGAGATAAGGGTGCTTGGATTGTTCAGTCAGTTAAGCATCTGCCTTGGGCTTAGGTCATGACCCTGGGGTCCTGGGATGGAGCCCCACGTCGGGCTCCCTTTTTGGCGGGGAATCTGCTTCTCCCTCTTCCTCTGCTGCTCCCCCTGCTGTGCTCTCTCTCTTTCTCTCTGTCAAATTAATAAATAAAATCTTTAAAAAAGGAGGGAAAAAAGGAGAGAGAGAAATAAGACAAGGAAAGAAGAATAAGTGAAAGATTTAAATACTAAAAATTGAGAATCCAAAATATCAAAATTTTCAAGCAATTCAAATGCCTACTTTGAAAATTCAAGAAAATCAGTTGAAGACCCATTGAGACTAAGAAGAAATTAAGTAAGGAGATAGGCAGAAGAACTATATCCAGAAGCAATAGCTTTTTGATACATTAACAATAACCAATTAGGGGTTCCTGGGTGGCTCAGTCAGTTAAGTGTCTGCCTTCCGCTCAGGTCATGACCTCAGGGTCCTGGGATCAAGCCACACATCAGGCTCCCTGCTCAGCAGGGAGTCTGCTTCTCCCTCTGCCCTTCCCCCTGCTCATGCTCCCCCCCCACCCAAAAAAATAAATAAATAATCTTAAAAGAAATAACCAATTAGAAAACATGCAAAAAAAAAAAAATCCTATTCAGAATAGCAAGAAAACCCGTAAGATATCCAGGACTAAATCAAAGACCCATGGGAATAAAATTATAAAAATGCAAAGGCATAAAGGAAAAACCAGTGTAAAGACAATTCCTTGGATGCAAAGAGTCAATATTGAGGATATCAGTACTACCCTTAAGTCAATCTTAAAAATTCAGTGCTCCCCAGTGGATTTAAAAATTTTTTATTTTTTAAAAATATTTTATTTATTTATTTAGAGAGAGAGAGAGAGAGCCGGGAGAAGGGCAGAGGGAGAGGGAAGAGAGAATCTCTGTGCTCCAGGCTGAGTACAGAGCCTGACTTGGGGCTCAATCTCATAACCTGAGATCATGACCTGAGCTGAAATCAAGAGTCAGACACTTAGGGGCGCCTGGGTGGCACAGCGGTTAAGCGTCTGCCTTCGGCTCAGGGCGTGATCCCGGAGTTATGGGATCCGAGCCCCACATCAGGCTCC